>NW_026623752.1:285562-313772 GCF_030028575.1 Malurus melanocephalus | reverse complement strand
CTCCTCATCAGACTCCAGGAAGGATGGGGGAGATTTGGATTTTCTCAACATCAGCTGCCTGGATGGACAAACCTGGAGGTGCTCCAGGCTGAAGGAACAASCAGTGGGAGAAGCCTCAGGCAGGAGAGGAGCAGGAGGAGTCGCTGGTGCTGGCACACAGGGGCTGCTGAGAGCTGTGAATCCACACAGAGCACACCCGAGCTGTGAAACCCGGGGCTTCCTCTGCCTGGCCAGGTTTAAATTTGACCTGTGGGAAGGRAAGGAGTTTCCCTCCCTCTGCACAGAGAGCAGAGAGGATTTCTCTGCCTTTACAGACACTTGTTTTCCACTCTGGCCACAGGAAAACCCAACCTGGCCTTGGACACTTCCAAAGGGAGCCACAGCTTCTCTGGGCACCCTGTGCCAGGGCCTCCCCACCCTCACAGGAACAATTCCTTCCCAATATCCCATCCATCCCTGCCCTCTGGCACTGGGAAGCCATTCCCCTTGTCCTGTGCCTCCATCCCTTGTCCCAGTCCCTCTCCAGCTCTCCTGGAGCCCCTTTAGGCTCTGGAAGGGGCTCTGAGCTCTCCCTGGAGCATTTTCTCCTCCAGGTGAGCACCCCAAAGCACAGAAAGGCTCCTGCTCAGCCCAGGTTGCTGTGCCCCCTCCCCTGGCAGGGCTGTGGGGTCACTCAGGAGCCCCAGTGCTGCCCACGAGGCTCTGCAGGGTTTGTACCTCAGCTAAAACCAGCAGCAAGGAGCCCCATGAGGAGCCTGACCCAGCAAATCCAAACTTGGGGTGCTTCTGGTCACACACCGTGTCCCAGAGGGAGACAATGATGTCCTGGGAAGCCCCAGATTCCCCAAATCCTTGTGCAAACAGGTTCTCTATCAAGGATGTTGTTTTTCAAGCAATAAAGGAACAGATGAGGGAATTTGGGTTTTTTCCTGCCTCACTAAACCCCACAGCAGGGACTCACCTTGCTCAGAGCCCTGCAGAAATGAGGACCTGCTCAGAACATCTGATCCCAGCTGATCCATCACCACCCTGATCCCAATTCCCACAATCACACCGAGGGTAAAGCAGCAGCTGAGCTGGGAAAACAACGGGGATCAAGCAGCTCTGAGGAAAGAGGTGCTCAGGACGCAGAGCTGATGAGGCTCCTCAGCTCATCACTAATTGGGATGGATGTTTAAACTAAAATAATGCTGCCTAATCACCTTGAGATCCTCCCAGGCGCAGCCACGGCGTCCTCTGGGACACTGGGACCTTAAAAGTCACCTTTAAAGGAAGCAGCACCGGGATCATCCTCTGCCTGGGGAGTATTTGTGCTTTTTAGCTGATTATTTAGAGGCAGAAAACACAAAGAGCTCCCTGCAGACACCCAGCTGGTTTCTTTGGGATTGCAGGGTGCAGCTCCGCTCCCCAAGGCTGCAGCCTCACATTCCAGACCCACAGCTCCTCCCTGGAATCACTGGGAAGCTGCACTGCAGGGACATTGAGGGACACGCTGATGCCACAATGATTTTTGCCTCTTTTCTTTTCTATATTTGTCACCTTCCCAGGACTTTTCCCGGCCCTTTTTCCCAGCTGGAAAGAACAAACCCATTCCAGAGCTCCTGGGAGTAACAAAGCCCCCATTCCATCCTGGTTCTTCCTGGGAACCAAGGCCTTTGAGACACATTTTTATAAACAAATACAGCCAATACCGAGGGTGAGAGACTGCAGAGAAGCCAGGGGGGAATTGTATCACCACTTGTCCTCCTAATTGGTGCTTTTTATCAATTACACTAATTTCCTAACACCTATTACACTCTATTCACCCCTGTGAAGGGAGATTTTTGTGGATATTTTTCCATGACTGCCCCTAAAACTCCAATAAAGACCAACTTTTATAACATCTCCTGTACTAAAATCACCCTCTGAGCTAAAAAATGCCCCATGCTGCTCCCGTGGCAGATGCATTGATCCCACTGATCCCTGCACAGGGACACGCYGGTGGCACAGCCCAGCCAGGAGGGGAATGGGATGGATCAGAGCTGGCCCAGGGAGGAGGATGTGCCCTCTGGGCTTTGGGAAAAGTGCAAAGCAGCTTCCTGTGGTGCTGGAGATAAGGAGCAAAGGACAGGCAGGGAGAGCAGGATCCCTGCAAGGGATGGCATCGCTGCCCAGGGATCCCTGCAAGGGATGGCATCGCTGCCCAGGGATCCCTGCAAGGGATGGCATCGCTGCCCAGGGATCCCTGCCTCATCCCCAGGGCTCTCACCGTGATTCCACCTGCCCTTCCAGCCATCCCAGTGCCCCCACAGCCCCTCCCTCCCATCCTCAGCACACCAACTCCACACCCCAATGCCCTTTAGCAGCCAGGATTCCCATCCCAGCTGTATTTTCAGCAAAGCACAACCTAAATCCTAACCTTACCCTGTCCCAAACCTCACTTTCACCTGCCCACCCCACCCCACGGCAACCTCCCTCCCCTAATCCTGTCTCTCACACTCAGCCCTGCTGAAAGCAGCCCTGATGRTGAAGTTGGAGCCAACTTTTGCAGAGTTCAGGCCGAGCCAGCTGCCCTCGGTGCCGCCAGCAYGATCCACCTGCGGTTGCCGGCTCAGTGGGCGTGAAGGGGCCGCCTGGAATACAAATGGACCCTTTCACTTAGCAGGAGGCAGGTAATTTCTTTTGTCCCCGCTGATGCATTATTGATTGTGATGAATGTCAGAGCAGGAGCCTGTTCCAAAAGCCATTAAACAATAATTTCATCTCCGGAGGGTAATTGATTGTCAGAGGGAGCAGCTTTGCCAGTCGCAAGGTGGTGGTGACGGGGAATGTTTGTATTTGGGTGGGGACAGAGGGAGTCCTGGGCAAACTGCATGATTTATTAATCAGAGGTGGAAAAGAGAGTTGGGAGAAGGAAGCCAACTTCTTCCGAGCTGCTGGGCAAGGCTGAGAGCCAGCCTGACCCCGTCACGCCCCGGAGAGCAGCCCTAATGGTGCTTTGCTGGGGCTGAGGGGCTCCAGGGACACATCCCAGCACTGACCCGCCACCTCCCCATTATTCCAGCCCGTGACCTGCACGTTAAAGTGCTTTTCTGACACTCCTCAGCTCCTTCCCTGCCTCTCTGTTAATGCACTGCCAGTGCAGGTGAAGAGTCTGCACCCCAAAGCTCCCAGGTTGGATATCAGGAAAAAGTTCTTTACAGAAAGAGTGATAAAGCACTGGAATGGTCTGCCCGGGGAGGGGGTGCAGTCACCATCCCTGGATGTGTTTAAACAGAGATTGGATGTGGTGCTGGGTGCCGTTTGGTTGAGGTGTTGGGCAGGGGTTGGACTGGAAGATCTTGGAGGTCTCTTCCAACCCTGGTGATTCTGGGATTCTGGGATTCTCCAACACTCCTCTAACGCAGCACGACCCTTTCACTCATTTCAGAGACAACTCAAGGCCACATCACATCCCCATGAAAAGGGAAGAAGGGTCTGGATTTGGGAATTGGGGTTGGAATTGAGGTTTGTGGTGTTGAGCTGGAACGCAATGAGGGGCCAGGGGGAGAGACCCTCCCACCCCAGAGGAGAARGAAAACATCCCAGTGGCCCCAAAATTAATCCTTACTGATTAAAGGTCATTTAAGAGCATTTAGAGAGACACCCCCACCAAGGGGTTTGGGGACATGTCCCCAGCCGTGCCCAGCCTGCCAGGAGGACACCCCCGTGTCTGTCTGTCTGTCTGTCTGTCTGTCTGCCCAACGGTGGAATGGAGCAGCGTCCTCACCACATCTCCTGCGACAGCCACAGGAGAGACAAATCCCTCTGTCAGGAGGAGAGAGGGAGTTTATCCGTCTCCTCTGCGGCACATGAGAGGTGGATTTATCACGGATTTCCCTTTCTCCCATGCTTTATTTAGTAGTTCATTATCTTGTCAGCTGGAACCGGCCAGCTCCCACAGCACACTCTATCACTCCCAAATCYCTGCAGGAGCCACTCAAGGTGAAATGTCCACCTGGACCACGTGAAGGCCACATCTGAGCTGGGAGAGGACAGTTCCCAACAGGTTGGAGTGCAGAATGAGAAAGGAAATCCCATCCTTTGGGTGTGAAAGTAAAGTCCTGCCTAAGCAATTCACCATCAAACACCCTCCCTGTGCCAGGAGAGTTAGAGAAAAAAAATGAAACAAAAAAGTTGAATATTATTCTTTCAACACCATCAGGCAATGCCTTTTGCCTTCATATCAATCACAAGGCCTGGAAATATTTCTAATAAAAAAGGAGACTCTGTCCCCACCACAAAACTCTCAAAGGAGCAAGAACCAGCCGTGAAATGTCAGTTCTGGGGAAAAAGGAGTAACTCACCTTCCATGGCCTTTCCATGAGCTGAGCTGGTGCAATACTCAATTTTCTAGGAATATTTGCCAGTTATCTTCATGAGAGGAAGCTGTGATCAGTGTCTATGAATAGATGCCAGCCCAGCAATAGAATCCCAGGGTGGTTTGGGTGGGAAAGGACCTTAAAGATCATCTCTGTCCCAGCTYCYRSKRTSCTCCAAGCCCTGTTCAGCCTGGCCTTGGAGGGTCACAGCTCAKCTGGGCAGCCTGTGCCTTGAGGGTGCTTGATCTTCCCTCCCAAGGAAGAACWATTTGCATATTTAAACCCCTCCCACTGCCAAAATCATCATCCACCTCCACGCTGCCAGTGGAGGCACGATCTGCATCACCCTGCAGAGGACACGGCCGCTTCCTCGCCTTTCAGAAGCAGACCTTGGAGAAGTTCAGCGCCAACCTTCCGTGTTTATTTGTTTCCATTTATTTCTGCCGTTACTTCCCCCGCGATCAATATCGCCATTTGAATAAAAATGCGCCGCGTGCGGGAGCAAACGGCGCGCGGAGAATGCCGATGGAGCGCGGCGCCTTGAAGAGAAGCCAGCGACAGGGAAGGCAATCCTCCCGGGGGTGGGAGGCCAGCAAACCCCGATTCTGAGGGTTGCTGAAGGGAACAAAGGAGAAAGGAAAGCAAAGAACCAAATCCCCGCTTCAAAAGCCTCCCCGTTTCAAAGCGTGGCGCTGGTTTGTCTTCCCAGCAGCGCTCTGTTCTCTGTGCTGTGGGAGCGGCTCTGGTCAGGCCCCGACCCAAAGCTTGGCAGGCTCTGAGGTTTGAGATTCGCAGCAGGGACCCCTGGATGCCACCCTGCCCTGCCCTGGGGGCTGCTGGGCRATGCCAGGGTGGGAAAGGGGCAGTGAAAGCTGTTCCTTCCTCCATCTAAACGCTCAAGTTTATTGATTTGTTTATAGCTTCTTCTCYGTATATAAAGGGGCTTCAAGAGAGCTGGAGAGGGACTGGGGAAAAGGGATGGAGGGACAGGACACAGAGAATGGCTTCCCACTGCCACAGGGCAGGGATGGATGGGATATTGGGAAGGAATTGTTCCCTATGAGGGTGAGGAGGCCCTGGCACAGGGTGCCCAGAGAAGCTGTGGCTGCCCCTGGATCCCTGGAGTGTCCAATGCCAGGTTGGACAGGGCATGGAGCAGCCTGGGACAGTGGAAGGTGTCCCTGCCCAAGACAGGGGGTGGGACAAGATGAGCTTTAATGTCCCCCCCCAACCCAAACCAGTCTGGGATGAAGCTCTGACAGATCCAGCAGGAAATCTCTTATGGAACAACATCCACCCTCAGGGTGAGTCCCTGACAGACAAATTCCAAGACCTGAACCATCAGAACRCTGTCCTGCACTGCAGGAGGACACAGAGCCCGAGCTGAGGAGACACACAACACCCCAAACCCACCAAACCTTCCCTCCTCACACCCAAAACATCAGGAAATGCCCAGGCAGGTTCTGAGCCCGGGGCTCCCCTCCCAATCCTCTCCTGACCATCCCAGCTCTCAGCTCAGCTCAAGCAATCACAGCACAGCCACTCGAACGCCGCTTCCAGCTCAGCTCTCACTGCTGCTCTTAACCCCAGCGACCTTGCCAGCTCTGCCCTGCCAGCACAGAGGGAAACACGCCACTTGACAGGCTCTCTTCTGCCCCAGAGGAACATCTCTGAGGAAAGGGAGATCAAGGGAAGCACCAGCTCTCTGTCTAAAAGATGAGGAGATATATTCCAGCTGACATTCAGCGCTATCAACGTTTTACGAGCTTTGGAATCCAGTTAGTTCACCGATATTTTACTTAACTCGGGTTTAGATTTAAAAACTTGACCTTCTCTGAGTGCGTGCTCGCATCACATTTCACTCAGCCTCGCACAGATCCATGTACCAAGCACCAGGTTATTTATCCCCCCATTTTTTTTATTGTTGCACCATTATTTGTTCATTTGTGCTTTTCCAAAAATCAGTAAAAATACATTTTTTCCTATGTTCAGCGTCCCTGACAGGTGCTTGGGGCACCCACAGGGCTCTCCAAGGTGCTGATCACACATGGAAAGAGGCAAACGAGCTGCAGCAGCTCTCCTCCTGGCCAGGAAAGCTGTAAATCCGGTTTAAAGCAGCCCTGGTCCTGCTCCTCTTGTTGGGGAAATAGAAAATTGTTTTTTGGCTCAGAGTAGGGGAGCAGCTTGGATGTCCAGATACAGATCAGAGCCCCTTCAGGCCTGGAACTGGGAGGAAAAATCACCACTGTTGGGTGGTGGAAAAGGCCTGAGGACAGAGCCAGGCATCAACTGCAGCTCCAGCAGAACAAAACAGAGCAAGGAGGGAAATCTCCCAGAGGGAAAGGGAGCAGTGGGACAAACACCCAAAATATCACAGCTGAACACTGGGGTGGCTTTGCTTGGTCCAGCTTTGTAGTGGTGGGGGATGGGACCACAAAACCACAAAAATGGCTSCTGTGAGAAGATTCTGGAAGTCTTCTTCGTCACGTCCAGCAAAAAGAGCCCTGCCCCCTGTGTTTTAGGGCCAACCTCTGCTGGCTCTGAGGGTGATGGACAAAAACATCAGAGGTGGAAAATCACCCCAGGAGTGTGAGCAGTGACACCAACAGCCACCTCGTTCCTGATCTCCTCTCTGCAGACAGAAACATCGCAATAATGAGGGTCATTAACACCCCAACTCTTGGCTGGGTGGACACACAACTTCCCACAAGATGCTCCTCACTCCACTCACCTCTCTGGGATCCCACACCAGGTCCAGCAGCTCCCTGGACAAGCAGCTCAAGGCAGGCAAACAACCCCACCCCCCTCCTGACGCCACCTGCCTACAGTAATACTGGATGAAAGAAATGTCTTTTAATAAAGAAAATTGATTTWGTTTGGTTTATTCATTAACACGTCGATCAGGAATGATTTATGGCCACAATTTGCCAAATTATTTCTCTATTGATCAGCCCGGGGTTGTTTTGTTGTAGGTCCAGTCAATTAGGACGAGTAGCACTCAGGTGGGTAAATTAATCAGTTTTAAGCAGAGCCTACCCATGGAGGTTTGGCAAGCCCTGGTGTCAGGGCAATCCTCACAGAGCAGCCCTGCTCAAAGTGAGATTTCTCCTTGTAAAACTGCCATAAAAAGGGTGTCCAGCACCTCCTCCTTCCCGATAAACACAGGGCTCATCAAAGCTTTGTTCTGCTTCCCATCACAAGCAGAGGGATTCAAACCTGCCAGGCTTCACGTTCAGCCCTCTGAGCYCAGCTTGGCTCATCTTAGAATCACAGAATGGTTTGGGTTGGGAAGGGACTTTAAGCTCATCTCGTTCCAACCTCCTGTCCCTTCCCCTTCACCAGGTGCTCCAAGCCCTGTCCAGACTGGCCTTGGACACTGCCAGGGATCCAGGGGCAGCTTCTCTGGGCACCCTGTGCCAGGGCCTGCCCACCCTCACAGGGAACAATTCCTGCCCAAAATCCCATCCATCCCTGTCCTCTGGCAGTAGAAGCCATTCCCTGTGTCCTGTCCCTCCATCCCTTGTCCCCAGTCCCTCTCCAGCTCTCCTGGAGCCTCTTTAGGCCCTGGAAGGGGCTCTGAGCTCTCCCTGGAGCCTTCCCTTCTCCAGGCTGAACCCCCACTCTCCCAGCCTGGCCCCAGAGCAGAGGGGCTCCAGCCCTTGGATCATCTCCGTGGCCTCCTCTGGACTCTCTCCAGCAGCTCCAGGTCCTTCCTGGGCTGGGACCCCGAGCTGGGGCTGCTCTGCAGGTGGAGTCTCCCCTGAGTGGGGCAGAATCCCCCCCTCCCCTGCTGCCCACACTGGGGGCTCAGCCCAGGGCACAGGCGGCTTTCTGGGCTGCCAGGGCATGTCACCAGGGTTTCACCCACCAGCACCCTCGGGTCCTCTGCTCATGGATCGAGTGAACCAGACTCGAGGGGTCCTTTGGTTCCAGAAATGCAATCCCTGTGATGGACAGAGCCTCCGTCAGCTCCAGACACACAACCCTTGCGATGGACAGAGCCATCCTCCCATGGCCACCACCCCACCCATCAGCAGAACAAAGGGCAAACCGTAAGGAAAACACCCTCTCCATGGATCAGCACGGACAGAGAGCAGCAAACGCACGAAAAGCAGATGGCCCCGACCCCAGGGCAGGGCAGAGCAGCCCAGCCCCTCTGTGTGGAGCAGGAACAGGTACACGAGTGCCAGCAAACCCCCCGAGCCTGGCTGGGCGCTCTCCTGCCCCCGTGGCTGTGCTGATGGATGGAGCTGTGGCCTCTCCTTATCTCCAGCTCCAGCCAGGCAGCGCCGGGGCTCGGGCAGCCCAGGCTGGGTGTAATCACACGGGCTCATCTCTGCTCCCAAACCCGCCTTTTAAGGACCATTTAAGGCGCTTTCCTTAATCTCGGTGTYGGCAGCAGAGCCCAATAAATCACGGCGCGTCTCCCCCACCGGCAGCCACAAAGGAGCTCCAGGATAACGCTGCTCTGCCCAGATGTTTCCCCCGTGTTGGAGAGAAGCATCCTTGCTGCTGAACCCTGCAGGAAACYCATGCTCAGGGCAAAGAGACCCCGGACAAGCAATATTGGGCGTGGGTGAGGGCTCGTCTGTGTCTTTGCAAATGTCAGGGCTTATTCTTTGCTGAATGAGATATGGATGTGGCAGCGCGATATTAAATTACAAGTCAAATAGTACAAAGGCTTTTAATTACACGCCAAACACAAGCTGCTGTCAGAGAGGAGACACCGGGCTCGATGGCCCATCAGGCTGTTCCGCTCTGGCAATTCCTATCTAGCCGGTAAAAGTCCAGGAAATTGGATCGGTAATGGGAACGGGGGCCTTTCACCTCCAGCCCAGCCATTCACATCCAGCCCGGCAGGGAGAAGGAAAGTCATTACCACCCTGAGGGCCGGGCAGCAGCGGGGTGAAAGGAGCTGGCACAGCCCAGGGAAGGTGAGGAGAGGGCTGTGGCCCCTCTGAGCAACTGTTTGGAGAGAGAAAGTTGTGGGRAGTTGTGCTGGCCCTTCCTGCCAAGCAGGGATGCTGCAGCCCCGCATTTCCAGAGCACAGAGCATGGATCAGCCCTCCCCGATGAGTTCAGGACCAGTGCTGAGGTTTAACAAGTCCAAGGGCTGAGTCCTGCATTTTGGCCACCACAACCCCCTGCAAGGCTAAAGTTTGGGGACAGAGTGGCTGGACAGTGGCCAGCAGAAAGGGACCTGGGGGTGTTGACTGACAGCCAAATGAACACGAGCCAGCAGGGTGCCTTGGTGGCCAAAAAGGCCAATGGCACCTGGCCTGGATCAGGAATAGTGTAGCCAGCAGGACCAAGGAGGTTATTCTCCCCCTGTACTCAGCACTGGTGAGGCCACACCTCAAATGCTGTGTCCAGCTCTGGCCCCTCAGTTTAGGAGGACATTGAGACACTTGAGCACATCCAAAGGAGGCAACGAGGCTGGGGAAGGGAACACAAACCCTGGGAGGAACGGCTGAGGGAGCTGGGGGTGTTCAGCCTGGAGAAATGGAGACTCAGAGTGACCTCATCGCTCTCTACAACTGCCTGAAGGGGCTGTGGGCAGGGGGGGTCGGGCTCTTTCTCCAGGCAGAACCAGAGGACACAGCCTTGAGCTGCACCAAGGGAAATGTAGATTGGACATCAGGAAAAAGTTCTTCATAGAAAGAGTGATAAAGCACTGGAATGGTCTGCCTGGGGAGGGGGTGCAGTCACCATCCCTGGATGTGTTTAAAGAGAGATTGGATGTGGTGCTGGGTGCTGTGGTTTGGTTGAGGTGTTGGGCAGGGGTTGGACTGGAAGATCTTCGAGGTCTCTTCCAACCCTGGTGATTCTGGGATTCTGTGATCTCATCCCCGCCCTGGCTACAGCCTGAGGATATTTCCTCCCGTTTATTGAAAACATTGGAATATTTACACTCCTCTCTCAGCAGCGCTTTGGTCCAGCAGAGATGAAGGGCACACTTTGATGCTGGCTGTTTTTAACAACCTCTCACTGCAAATCCCTCTTCAACTGATGTGCTCCTACCCTCACAACCCCCGGGAGATGGAGAAGCTCTGAATTCATCCAGGACAAGGAACCACAGCACCAAGAGCTGAGGGACTTCACGGCCACCACAGAACTCGGTGGCAAGGAGAGAACATTCTCCCTCCAGGAATGACTTTCCTCCTTACTCTGACTCCCCAGACAGCAAAACTCACACCAGGGATTATGAGAAAAAAAAAGGGCTGAGCTGCCTTCCCTGCATGATTTAGTCTAGGTGCAAACTGCAAAAAAAAAGGGGCAAAAAAGGCCTCTGAGTGTCATTTTTCCTCGGCATGCTGCAGAAATCCCTGTGCTCTAGTACCCGGCTGTCACATCTGCAGRCTCTGCCTCCAAATCTGTAAGGCTCATTTGTCCAACAGCTTTGCTCTCCCCTGGGAACRGGGGTCGCTGGTCACAGAAGATTGATTAGGTTTTTGGTGCATCAACATTAATGAAAATCAACGCTAATGAGTGGTTTTTTTCTGGCAGCCCCATAAAAAGCATTAGGACAGGTAAACAGGGGAATGGCCAGGCAAATCAAGGAGGTCCTGTGTTCCTACAAGCTGTGCTGGCCTTTGCCAGCCCCTCACATTTCCCCCACACTCATCTGCAGGATTATTCACATTAAACTCTCAGTCAGCCATCCTCAGGGTGTCCTAGGGTAGCTGAGTATTTGCCCCCATTAAAATAGATCAAATCACGACACAGGGACATGGGGAATTTAGGATCCCAGAATGGTTTGGGTTGGAAGGACCTGAAAGRTCATTCAGCTGCACATCCCAAAATGGGCAGGGACACCTTCCAACAGGCCAGGTTGCTCCAATCCCAACAAAAATGTTCTTGAATGCTCCCAGGATGCAACAGCCACTGTTTCTCTGGCTGTTATCTCTGCATATTGGGAATTTCTAGCCTGGGAATGGGATACTTCCATCCTTACCTACCCCCTTTCTGCCATGGGGGGTAAATTTGACTAAACTGGCACCAGGGTTTTCTTTCTGAAAACTCACTCCTTGCAAAACAGGCAAAAAAACAGGAATAAAAGGCTTCCCTGAGCCAGGAATTTGGTTTCTGAGGCCAGAAAGCCTCCAAGAGTGGACACCAACATCTGCTTTAGGACAAATAGCRCCAGACCAAAAACCTTCCTGCCTGCTCTCTGGGCCCCAAAATTATGCTCAGTTGGAGAAATAACAGGTAATCAAATTATTTCCCCCTTCCTGCCTTCAACTGGGGCATCAGGGCTGTGGGACCAGCACTGCCATAGCAAGGAAACACCTGGCAGAGGTTTTTAATTTCCTCCTGAGGTGCTTCAGCCCTTCAGATTTCCCGAGCCATCCTTTAGAGGTTCCAGATCTGAACGGGATGATTTGCAGGAGGCTTCTTGTTACAGGACATCATTAAAAATAATGTATGTGCTTGAAGTGCAGTCAGCRGGCCGTGCCAGGGATGAGCGAGGGGAAAGGAGAGTTCTCTGATCTTGGGAAGAGAGAACAACCTATTAAAAAGGAATTTAGTTCTCATGTAGAGCTATCAAACCRTTGGAAGGCCCTGCTCTCTGCCTCTGGGCTCTTGTACCTTTCAAGGACAGCAAAACTCCAGGTTTAAGCCCTTCAACGGCATTTGAATGTTTAATTTTTTCTTTTTTTCAAAGCCAGCTCTTGCACTGCTTTGGCACCAACTTCATTTGACCAGGAGAGTTGAGGCCCTGACAGCTCCTGCAGTTTGAGCTCAGTGATCATTCCTCCCCCTCGAAGCTCCAGCCCGAGTCACTCCGGCAGAACAAAAATAATCTTTTGTTAAACACACCCGCACCAAAAAAAAAAAAAAAAACCCTTCTGAGGCTGCAAATCTCACTGAGGTTTGACAGAGGAGAGATCTACAAGGTACCCAGCAGGGAATTCCCTCCTTGTCACGGGGATGACAGCGAGGAGGCAGCTCCGGGATTTCTCTCTCAGCATCCCTCCCTCGCAGCACCCCCAGCCCCAGCAGCTCCTGCAGACACCACTGCAGATCCCACACAGATCCCAAATCCTTGGGGCTGCACTGAGAGCTGCTGTAAATCTTTACTGGCAGAATAAAAGCCAGGTTTTTGCTGCTCTGAGAGATTGGGGCTGGCCCATCCCCGGGAATGTTCCAGGCCAGGCTGGACGGGKTTTGGAGCACTCTGGGACAGTGGGAAGGGAATGGGATGAGCTTTAAGGTCTCTTCCACCCCAAACCATTGTGGGATTCTGTGATTTTTGACAGCACAATCCAGGGGAGAAAGGAGCTCCTGCCCCATCCCAAACCCAGCCCCTCATTGCTCCACTCCTGCCCCACACCTTTCCAGTCTGTCCCAAGGAGCCCACCCCAAACCAGACCCACCCCAACCTCCTCCACCTCTGCACACATCCCCAACCACAGCCAAAATCCAGCAGCGCCCTCCTTGCACACAGAATATTTTGTTGACACCGTGAGTCCCCATGCACACAACCTCTTGTGTTCAAAATCCTCCTAAAAACCTTCCAAAAATTCTCCAAAACCCCTCCTCAAACCCCTAAAACCCCCAAAACCCCTAAAAATTCCTAATATACCCCCAAAATTCCCATCTCTGTGGTTGAGGGGCTGAGTCAGAGCCTGGCTGGTCTTCAATGGATTTCGGACCCCAAATCCCACAAAACTCCCTCAAAAAAATTAGTCTTAGCAATGTGTTTGTTATTCACACACTCATTTCAGCACAAGCTGAGAAAAAAAGATTAATTCCCAAAGAAAAAAAAAATAATAATAATAAAATAAACAAGCAGGATTGCTGCTTTTTTTTTTTTTCTTTTTTTCAAGGGACTCTGATGCATTCAAAGAGCTGCCTTCTCCAGGCCTCCCGTGTCAGTGTTGATTGAGTTTGTTCCCTCCTCACCTCCTGGTTCTGTTAGAGTATCTTGTCTCCTTAGTATTACTGTCGCACTTCCTTTTCATATGCCTGAAATACACACCATTGTGTTCCGACTTTTAGTTTTTGTGCAGGGATCCCTTTCATGTCTCGTCTTCTGTAAAGTCCTTTTTTTCTTGGCAGTCAAGTGCATGAATGTTTGCTGCCAGGAGATTTTGCTTCTATTGTATTCCAGACATATTATAAATTTTTTTTTATTCTTTTTTTTTGTTCTATATTGTCTGTGAGGTGCTCCGTGGTATTTTATTTTTTTTTCCCAAGCTAGCATGACTTTTTCCATGAGGATGCTGCCTGCCTTGCTCTTGCCCCCGTGCACATGAGAGCAGCATCCTCAGAAATGAGCATGAGGAGGGGTAAGAGGGCAGGAGCTGCAATAACACTTGTCAGGAGCACTCTGGAATTAATTATCCTTCCCCACATCACACRTGGTTTGTTGCCAGCATTCCCTTTGCAGAACTGGGACAGGGAATGGCAGAGCGGTCTGTGCCACATCAGGATGTAACTGTGACCGAAAAAATTAAGCAACAGGGGATTTTGGTCACAGAGTAAATGAAAAAAAGGACTTTTCCACTAATCCTGATCTAAACAGCCTCTGGATTTTCTTCTGCTAAAGTTCACCTTTTCTGCTGACTTCACTGGCAGATTCCAGTCTTAAGAACAGCAAAGTCCAGATGAGAGAAACAAAAAGGGAAAAGGCGTTTTTAGGAAAGCCAAGGGCATGAGCCTACAGGAGCTGCTGTTGGAGAGCAGAGCYCAGGAATGCCCCACCTGCAGGACCCCAGTTTGTGTCCCCAGTTAAACTGGGATGCTGAGCCCCATTCCAGCAGCAGGCTGGTGCCACCACAGCAGCCAGTAAATCATGAACACACATTCTGGTTACTCAGAGTGCCAGAACTCCATTCTTCACCTCCCTGCCAAGCTGAAGGAGCCCTTCCTGCAGCTCCCTGAGCTCTGCTCCTCCTCACACCCCACCTCTCCATGTCGAGGAAAAACCCCTTTAATCAGCCTACACAGCCCCACCAGTACAACCCAGTCACGCATCAAGAGCRCCAGCCTCAACACACGGGGTGTTTCTAATCCTCCAGAAGCAAAAACATCAGAAAACCCAGAGTTTATACGACTTCAAACAACTCTACTGGGGGCCTAAAGTCGGAACAGCTTCTGGAGAGATTAGTTCTCCCGTARCACGCTCGTGACCAGGCTTTCTGATCTCTATCAGCATCCCTCAAAGAGCAGCTCCTTTTTCCATCCCTTCTTTGGACCCCTCTCCTCAACTCTTTGACTAATTATAGTTTGTTGGTTGTTATGGCAACCACGGATTTCTCCCGGCATCCGACTCTCGCAATTTGGCTGCAAATTGTGGCGGTGGACGAATACAGATCGGAGTTTTAAATCCTCCTCACTGGTAAATCCCCCCTCAACGGCTTGGTGGAATTGAGGCTGCTCAGGGAGCCTGGGCAGCCTTCAGAACCCCGTGGAAGGTGGAGAATTTCCTCCTTCCAGACCCCAAACACACTCCCACCCCAAAGGATGGTGAGCAGGAAACGCATTGCCAGGCAGACATTAATGCACAATGTCACCCACTGCATCTCACCCCTGCTGGGACACTTTTCCTGCAGCTGTTAAGGAATAATAAAAGCCAAAAACACACTGGGAGTTGGGCTAAAGTCAATCCAGCTCGTTCCAAATGAGGATGGATGCTCCAGGAGGACTGCACAGACAGGCTTGGGATCACATTTTTCAGCTGATGCGAAAGCACAGCTGGAAGGCAAATCCAAGGGCTTCCCTGTCCCTTTCCCCATTTGTCCTTATCCTCTGTGCACACCCCAGTAATGGATTTACACTGCTCAGGACACAGGGCTGGTTCCAGCAGCAGGTTCTGAGTCACCCTGCACCACCAAGGAACACACAGTGCTCCTCTCTGCTCCTCTGATACCTTACCCAGCTTACCTGAAACACAGCCCAGACAGAATTGAGAGAATCCAAAGCAGTTCTGTTTATGGAATTGGGAATTCAGGGCTATTCAGGGCAGTCCCAGCCCAGCCAGGGGCTGCACCCACAATGGACAATGGCTCACGGCTTTTTCACCCTTTCTCACTTTTGTCCATTTGCACAAAATCGGGCCTGAATCCTCCAATTGCAGCTGCAGCCAATGCAGTCAAAAACTCCAACTTGGCTCCCCCAATTCTCTGTTGTTTCCATCTCTTGGGGCCTGGCMCAGGGAGGTGTCCTTGAGTTTGGGGCTGCAGAGGAATTGTTTTGTGTVAAAATGGGAGAGCAGGAGCTCAGCACTGTCTGTGGAGTCTGAAGTTAAACACTGGAGAATTCCAGGCGTACAGAGACATGGAAATGGAGAAACTGAAATCCTGAGGCATCACCTCAAGCATCTCACCCCAAAGAGAGATGGATGCCCCCGGGCCCTTCTACAATATCCTAATTAGAGACAGTGAAAACACTGCTGTGGACTCCATTCCTTAACAGACACAGCTCTCCTTGGCTGGGATGGACAGTCCATGTCACATGAGTAGCTCCCCCACAGTCTGGAGACCCCAACTCACTCAGCACAGCGTCACTCACATGGGGACAGAGCAGGGAAGCAGCTTTCCCCCAGCACAAGGAGCCAGCTCTAAAGCAAACCCTGCACTCTGTTAATTTTCACCCATATCAGCAGAACAGGGTGACCAGATGGGTAAAATGAGGGGGAAAAATATTAAAAATCACTTGTCCTGGGCTTGCAGAGACAGCAGCACCGTCCTGAGCTGTTCTCCAGCTCCCAAGAGCACCGAGGGTTCCAGTCAGAGGTTTGGCAGATTAATGTGCCCCACACAGTGCTGGGTTCTGCAGGGTGAAACATTCCTTCCACTGCATTTCCAGCCAGAAGAAATGCAGGTCTCATCCCCTGGTGACCCGCTGTGATCCATCAGAGCATCCAGCCACGTCCATCCAAACCTCACATGTCCCTGAAGGACATTCCCTCCCTGTCCTCAAGGACCCTGCAGCCAGACCTTTGAGAGTGATGAAGTGTTTTGGTTCAGCCATGAAAGATCCAAAGGCTGGCAGACACCAACCCAAGCCAAACCAACCTTTTCCTCATCAAAACAAAACAGGAGATTGATGGGGATGAAATCCCATGAGGGTAGAGCGAGTAATTTGATTTTCAGGTATGGGACATGATGAAAAAGTAACCCTGAAAAATGGATCCCCCAACTGGAACCCTGGACCAGATCCCATTTTCCTCCTAAATTAGAGCAAGGATTTCCCAAAGGGCTGTTGAGTTCTGGCACAGGGAAGGGGGAAAGTCCCCATTACTGTAGGGTTTTAAAAGCCATGTGGATGTGGAATTTGAGGACAAGGTTTAGTGGTGGCCTTGGCTGTGCTGATTAATGGTTCTTCTTGATATCTTCAACCAAACAAAACAATTCCATCATTCTTCCACCTCTCTGAGGGGCAGAACTCCCATTTTTCAGGAGCTCATTTAAGTAATCCATAAAAAATGGGAATCCCTGTAAAGCACCATCAGCAWGTCACACAGGACACCATCACCCACCCACCGCCTGCAGCCTCCCATGGGTATTTGAGGGGAACAAACCCAGCTTTAGGATCACAAAAAACGCCCAGTGGGTGTGCAAAGGGTGGATCCAATTCTCCCTACTCCCCCCAAGATGGTCCACCCTGTCCTCAGGGTGCTCTGGATGGTGAGGAAGGTGCTCTGTGCTGTTCGAGGAGTGCCTGCAGCTCTGACTGCCAAACCTGGGGAGGGGAGAGACCCACCGGAGCCACCCTCAGCTCCCGGCGCGCAGATCAATGCTGTATTTGTGWCTGTTTGCAGCACATGAACGATCGGAGCAATCGGGGCACGGAATGGGAACGGGATGGAGCGGCTCAGCAGGGCCCTGCTGCCCTCTGCTGTGCTGATGGGGTCTCCTGTGCTCCTTTTGGGATGGGATTGCATCYCAAAYGCATYCTCAGRG
Organism: Malurus melanocephalus; assembly: GCF_030028575.1. Taxonomy (NCBI): domain Eukaryota; kingdom Metazoa; phylum Chordata; class Aves; order Passeriformes; family Maluridae; genus Malurus; species Malurus melanocephalus. The sequence goes on along the minus strand of NW_026623752.1, from coordinate 296,521 downwards.
AGCRCTGACCCACAYYCCTCCCGCTGCAAACCCCACTATTRCCCCTCCTGCACCAGCCCAGGCAGCTGTGAACTTCCACACCCCCTATGCAGGCAGGTAAAGGGCTGGATTCCTCTTTTTTTCAGCTTAAAAGCAGATTTACACACAGAAAATCGCAAACYTTCGAGCTGATTTCAAAGGGGCTGGGAGGAGGGAGGAGAAAACCCATCAGGGGCTGGGATTGGGAGGAAACAGAGGAAGTGAGGAGTTACAAGTGATCAATAAAGCATCAGGAGCTTCACACCCAGCCCTCCATTCAAACTGGGGAGCAATTAGGGTGCTAATGATGGGAAACCCCCCCAGCAGACAGTGCCTTCCAGGGGAATGGGCTCCCCTCCCACTGCACAATTCCTGAGTGGGGCAGAGGGAAGGAGCAGCAGCTCCATCGTGGAGGAAAATGAAGTGATGGAAGGTGCTCTCTATCTCTTTCCATCCCTGGAGTGTCCAAGGCCAGGTTGGAGGGGTTTGGAGCACCCCGGGACAGCGGGAGGAGTCCCTGCCATGGATGGGGTGGGGGGAACCACCAAAGATGGGATTTGAGGTCTCTCCCAACCCAAACCTGTCGCTGCTGGCCAAACAGCGACACAAAATAACAGACACAAAAAGAGGGTGAAAAAAAAGAGAGAAAGAAGAACTTTATTGTGGGACAAGCCTCTTTTATCCACTTTAGCAACTTAAGTATACATTTGTGCCAAACATAGATTGGTTAAGAGACAGCTGTTTAATTAATAATCGATACATGATTGGTAGGTTTGCAAAAGCTACAGTATTAGTAATGTTTATAATTTCCAGCCACCTGTGTTATCAATTCTACATTCCAATCTCCTTTTCTCAAAAGTAGCCAGGGATGTGGTATTTCTCCTCCATGTAGGTTGTTAACACTCCCTTTTGTTTCTCAGGACCCAGTTATACACAATAATTGTCTGAGTTTCAGATTCAAGGCTTGTGGGGCCACTTTTTCCCCGCACACAAACCCTTCCATGATTCCTCAGCATCTCCCACCTTTCAGGATGAAACAGCAGCTGCCAGAAGAGCCGAGTGCTGAGTTTTTGGCCAGTGTGGCTGCTCGGACCAAGGCGTGGTTTCACCCCCAGCCATTCCGGGCAGTGCTCCGGTGCTGTGCGGGCACCTCCTGCCATCTCGTGGGCAGTGAGAGCCTTCTCCCGCAGGGCTCCTCGCTCCCCTTTGTCCTTCTCCAGCATTTATCCCRTGCCCAGGCGTTCCAGGCATTCCAGCATCGCTGCACAGGTCACTGAGATTTCTGTACATTGAGGGGAATTATTCATAGGCCGCTATCAAATATTAAAAGCAGAGTTGTATGGACATGTTCTTTGTATATTCAACACTTTTACCAGCAAATTGCCCTTTCCTTTTTTTCCCCTCTGCTCCTTTTGGCTCTTTCCTGAGCAGCCTGAAGGCTTGCTGCCGTATCTTGCTGTTTAAGTTGCATTTTTACACACCCACACGCTCTCTCTCTCTGGTTGGAACTTTCTGGAAGCTCAGGAATCACCTGGGCTAGCAGGCTGTAAATTTCTGGTCTTCTCCAGCCAGGAAAACTTTTAGTCCAGCCTCTCCCACCTCCCCTGCTCAGCTCAGCAGCCTCAGAGCAAATCCTGATTCCAGAATTTAAGAGAAACGTGACCTCTTTATATCGCACCTTAGAGGGGACAAGGTCTCCTTGCCCAGGAGAAATCCAGAGGAAATCATCCACACCACCACCACCTACTCCAGCTGCTTTGGTTGCCTTTCTGCCTCCATCCCCAGGAGATACTGAATGGAAAAATCTCAGCTCCAAGCCCCAAATAATCCCGATAAAACCCCGCAAACGCTGCTCCTGGAGCAGGCTGGAGTCACCTCCGCTTCCAACGCTGTGGGGTCTGACCCTACCTTTCCTCCTCTCTGACACCTGCAGAAGCCTCCCAAGAAGGATGGATGAGAAAAAGGGAATAAATGAATATATCAGGTGGTATTTCTATGGGATTCTGCAGKGCAGGTGGGTTTGGAGATACTCAACACTCGCTCGGGGATGGTTTGGACAGCACTGCCGGCTCTCAGCGGGACAGGAGGGCAACAGCCCGGCAAGGAGGCGGCACCAGCAGCACTGGGGARCTTGGCAGCTTTTGTCCAGCCGGAATGAAGAGTTTTCCCCCTCCCAAACAGGCCGTGGATCCGCTCCAGCTCAGCTTCACACCGCGACAGGTGGAGACGCAGCCCCAGCCACTTATCGGAACATTAAAGTTCTCCTAAGCCGCCGAGTTAATTCCTCAAACGCCCTTTCAAAGGGCTAGATAAATACAATCTGGGAGCATCTCCGCTCCCTGGGCTCACATATCTTTAGTCAGGCAGAGAGATAACATTTCATACAGATTGAGACAGTTTAAGCAAAGGTTGCTGGTTAACCTTTCCAGCAGTGGCTGTTTCCTCTCGCTCTGGTTTCCCTCCCCAGCCAGGGGAAGCGGTGCAAGCCCAGCTCCTGCCTGTCCAAGCACTTCCAGGCAGGATGGTGCCTCCCCACACCTGATATTTCCAAGGACTACAAACTATCATCTATGTTTTATCAGCTCTGTGACTCTGATGCTTCCAAAATGGAATGRTAAGTGTGGTTACTCCATGATTACACCCTGTGTGGACATCCCTGTGCAGGTCATATTTCTCTTGAATTCTCTTAAATGGAGGCAGAAAGGCAACCAAAGTATCCAGAATCAGTGGTGATGGTGGTGTAGACGATTTCCTGTGGATGAGCTTCTCCAAGCCCACCTGCCCTGCAGATTCCCATGGAAATACCACCTGATATATTCACTTATTCCTTTTTTTTTTCTCATCCATCCTTCTTGGGAGGCTTCTGCAGGTGTCAGAGAGGAGGAAAGGCAGGGTCAGACCCACGGCGTTGGAACCGGGGGTGACTCCAGCCTACTCCAGGAGCAGCATCTGCGGGGTTTTCTGGGATGATTTGAGTCTTGGAGCTGAGATTTTCCCATTCAGTATCTCCTGGGGATGGAGGCACAGAGACAACCAAAGCAGCTGGAGTAGATAGTGGTGGTGTGGATGATTTCCTCTGGATTTCTCCTGGACAAGGAGACCTTGTCCCCTCTAAGGTGTGATATAAAGAGGTCTCGTTTCTCCTACATTCTGGAACCAGGATTTGCTGTGAGGCTGCTGAGCTGAGCAGGGGAGCTGGGAGAGCCTGGCCTGAGTGTGGGTCACTGCCTGGCTCCACCTGGATCTCAGTGGCTCATGCCAAGGGTTACATCCTCCTCTCCCTGTGCATCACCCTGACCTTGCATGAACCGTGCCCCAAACTGATCCCCCAAGCTCTTCCCGGGTGCTGAGCATCACCCCCTCAGCACGGCCTGGTGAGATCTTCATCTCAACAGTTCCCAAGCACACCCAAATCCATCTCTCAAGCCTCAGAGAGCTGTGCTGAGTCTGGAGCGAGGGTTTTAGCAGAAGCTGTGAGCTGCAGGGTCCAGGCAGAACACAGCCCCATCCCTGCCTGCTCTGCTCAGCTGGGATGGGCTCCAAGGGCAGCAGAACTGRGCTCCTTTATCCCTCACCACAGGAGCCCCCGGACAAACAGGCAGCACCACGGCGAGATGGGGAACATCTCCAAAGCCATGGCTGGCAAGGGAAGGAAGGAGGAATACTGGCAAATGACAGAGCCCTTATCTTAATTACAGGCTTATTTGCATTTAAATGAAGGTTATTCTATAATTACCACCAAATGTTTTGTGTTGCAGCTGAAATACCTCTCCATGGGCTGTCAAGCTCCTTCCCATTTTCATTTTCTCTTGCCATTCTTCTGCTTTCTAATCAGCTGGCACACGCAGGGAGGGACCCACAGGGCCCAGCTCCACTGCAGCAGTGCCAGCCCATCCCTCCGAGGGGGTTTGGGTACCACCCAGCCCAGCGTTCCTCCCGGGGAGAGTGAGAGGATGCAGCTCCCTGGCTTCTCCCCAGCATCACGGGGATGAGCAGCGCTGAAGTGCCCGAACTTCAGGATTTTTGCCACCTTCAAGTGCAAAAACGAAGAGTTTTCTCTGTGCACACACACGTTAACTCGTTAATTAACTCAAACTTGTTGCACCAGAGCGCTGTGAGCGGCACAAGCGTGGGGAWAAATCTGTGAGAGATGGAATTCAGGGKGGGAAAGGGATTTGGAGCAAGAGCGGTCTCACACATCCAGCTCAGAAATTCCCAAACCACACGTTTCTGGAAACCAGCGTCCAAGGACATGTCCAGCCCTTGCTGTCCTTTTGCTGGCCGTGGTTATTCCTGCAGGCGGGATGGACACAGCAGAGCCCAGGAGGTGTGTTTGCACTGCAGCTGGCACTAGACAAAGCTCTCCCACCGAGAAAATAACCCCCAATCACATCATTTCGAGCAAATCACAGTGAACAAACCCATGCAAATGGCCAAATTAAGGCTTAAAAGGAGCCTTCTGCCATTTCCYAAATTGTTATACCTTTCATCGAGCCCCTCTAACAATCTCTCGGAACCTTTTCCCTCTCCAGCCAGGAGATCCGCATTAACCAGCCAGCCCATCCGGGGCTGAGCGCAACAACAGCGATTAGAGACACAAAGCCTGCTGTTTAGCGGGGGGTAGAAATGAAAACAGACAGYTATCTCCCTCCAGACCCATCGCTTCTCTCCCTGCTCGCTCCTGGCTCCTGCACAGCATCCCCCTGCCAAACTCCAAGCCTCTGCTTCCATCTCATGGAGAGACTGCAGCTCTTCAGCTCCCGTTAAGTTACTTTTTTTTTTTTCTCTCTTCCTTACACCAGACAAAACCCACCCTCCTCTCCCCCAATTTCACATAGCCCCGGGCACACTTGCAGCATGGAAATTTTTAGCCCGAACAATTATCGCTTGGCAGAGAGTTAACTCGCTGCAAACAGCATCTTATAATGGGCAGTCCTGGCTATAAACAACTCGGCTGGCTTCATTTTAAGCAAGTTCCATACCTCGGGATAGATCTGCCCCCGCCTCSCCTCTCCCAAAGTCCATTTCACAGCTATTTATGTTTAATAAGAGGCAGCGCCAGCAGCATGGGAAATCAGCAGCACATCCACGGCGCGGGTTGGGTGCTGCTGCTGCGCACACCAAACCCATTTTTCCTCTTCCTCCATCACACGGGCAGCAYGGATTTCAGGGCAAAGCCCTCCGAYGAGCCCCAGTCCTGRAACCAYAACCAGTTCCTGTTGTCCCAGTAATCCCAGTGAGGGATGCAGCACCCACAGCTCCCACCACTAGGCCCCTGCAGCCAGAGTTTCCTTTCTGCTATTTCCAAGGGCAAATGCCACAGCTGAGCTCTGTTTCATCCTCTCTATCAGCCCCCAGACACTGCTATTTTTCCATATGGAGCCCTGGGGAAAATGCTTTTTTTACAGTCCAGTCACCCCTAAATTGCACAGCAAGACTCGAGCAGGGATGTTTTGGGGTGCTGCTGGAATTTTGAGCGGGATATTTTAGCAGCAGAAGCCTCTGCCCATGGAAGCTCCAGCAACTCATCACCCTGTAACATCCTTATAAAACCTGAAAGGCCCCGCTCCCCTTCCCTCCCCCAGCAGCAGTTTCATTAGTCCACACTGATTCCCATCTCCAAACTGCATCAAGGGAAGACAATCCTGCAGCCCTGGCTCCCCTCGCAGGCGCCAGGCAGAGCAGTCCTGTCACAGGAATTGTCACAGGAGTTGTCAGAGGACTGTGACGAGCCTTTGGACAGGCACTGCCGGGATGGAGTCACGGGCTGGTAATTAAGTGACAGCATTTTCCTGACGGGAGCTGGGAGGGGAGGGAAGGAGGATGCGCTTCAGGAGGTGCTGCAGACACTGAGAGGGGATGCAGCTGCAGCACGGAACGTTGCACCTCACTGGGTGCAGCTCCAAGCTGGACAGGATCAGTTTGGGCAACACAAAAACCTCATCTCCAACCCCGATGGAGAGTGACACCTGGTCCTGTCCAAACTGATGATACAAAGGGGGAAAAAAAAGGCAGGGAAGAGCCAAATAATGCAATTTTGCTACTTTCTGTTGTGAAAAAAAAAAAAAAAAATCACAATAAAGTGGGCCATCCACTGTGTTAGAGGCTCTGGGGGCAGTTTAATAGCATTTTTTCTCCCAAAAGTTTTAGAAGGTCTTTCAAGATCAAATCACCAATTTTTCCAACACATCCCAGTTTGAGAAAATACCTGTTTTTATATCATTTGCTRTAATGAAGACTGTCAATGTGTCATTATTGTATGACATGACAAATGTCATTATTGTATTGTATGACAAATTACTTTTCATGTAATTTTATCATGTGGATTGAAGTGTGGGTTGAGCRGCCAAGGATGCCAAAGCCAAGCATTTGGAGATGGAAAGTTTTGTTTCAGACCCATCATTAAGACACTGGGCTGTACAGAAAGGAGCTTCCCAGTGCTCAGCACTGCAGGAATGCCAAACATCTCACACCAGAGTCAATGCTACCCTCCCTCACCGCTGCCAGGGCTTTCACTATAAAATTAAACCCTTCCGAGCTTCTAATCTAGTTAAAAACCTCTTCCAAACCTTCCCTCCTCTGGAAAGGAGAAAAAAAACCCAGGAAAATAAGCACGAAACATCACATCTCTCTTCGTTCTCCATCTCCCTCCCCTCTGCCTTCAAGTGCTCCTTGGAGTGTCTCTGCGGAATCATGTTTATATGCAGTGAGTGCTGTTGTTAGTTAATAACATCGCGATCGCTGAACCTCCCTAATGAAAGAGAGAGACAACATAAACTGTCATCTCAAACAAACATGCAATCAGGGTACCGGCAGCTCTGGAAATATTATCTTCCCCAATTTCACGGGCTTCACGCAGGAAATAGGGCTGCTTTCATGGAGATTCTGGTGCGTGGCTCGTCGCACGCAGGATCGGGGAGCGGTGGGGACGCGTTAAAGCCGTGAAATTGTCTGGGCTGTGAAGGAGGAATTGTTTTAACAGCTGGAGCCAGGAAGGACAAATAACAGCAGCGATTAYATCTTCATTGCTCATCGTAACCAATGCACCAGGCAACTGGTAATTAGGCTGTGAGAGGATGAAGGTTTGATAGCGAAGGTTTGATTAGACACAGCACATTTGTCCTGCCCCACGGCCACGCTGGCCCCTTCAGAAGGGGAGAGCAAAGCTCCTGGCAGGCTCTGTGAGTGCTGCAAACTCTGCTCAATCTGCACAAAGCCATGCTCAGGACTCTGTGGCTGCACACATCTTCCTCCTCCTCTTCCTCACAGCCCACGTCACAGAAGCCTAGGATGGTTTGGGTTGGAAAAACCTTAAAACTCACCCTGTTCCACCCCCTGCCATGGCCAGTGACACCTTCCACTAGGGCAGAGTGCTCCAAGCCCTGTCCARCCTGGCCTTGAGCTCTGCAGTCTCCACAGCTTTTGAAATAAAGCCCCATTTTCCATCTTTGAKATGATCTCCAGCTGACAAAGCTCTAAGGCGACAAAGCAGCACTGATTCAGAGCAGATAATCAGCTCCACATTTTGATAATCTCAATAACATGAAGCGTCGATTGTCCTAAAGAGCCACACTGATGATGACAACAGTCCTTCTAACACAGGATATTTCCCCTCTAGGTTCAGAGACCTGCTGAGGYTTTGGCAAGCCACTGGGGTTTGGAGATCTTGGGAGAGCATGGATTGTCTTCCCAGCCACAACCCGCCTTGTTCAGAGCCGATGGGGCAGGAGGAATCCTGCCTGGCTTTTCCTGGAACCACCTTTCATAGCCCTTCTCATGGGAGCCAAATCCAGATGGATTCACCCCACAGCCTCGTGGTCTGACCCTGCCTCTTGGATCTGCTCAGATGAGCTGCTGCATGTTGCTTATTCCACCCAGAATCAGTCTCACMCCAGTCTATGTTCCTGCACAGGCTTCACGGGACGCAGAACTGGAATGGAGAGAGGGCAGAGACAGAGCTGACACCTCCCAAGGGCTTTGTCTCGGCTCTTCCCYCCATAAATCCCAGAGGAAATCCCTCAGGAAAGCAAGGCAGAAAGATAAAACCTCCTTTTCTTCCTGGTGCCATCACCATCCAGCAGTGCCATCACTGCCAAGTGATGCCACCATGTCTAAGTGACACCATCATCTCCAAGTGACACCATCACCTTCAAGTGATACCATCACCTCCAAGTAGTGCCACCACCTCTAAGTGATGCCATCATCTCCAAGTGATGCCACCACAATCAGGCGACACCATCACCTCCAAGTGATGCCACCACTTCCAAGTGACACCATCATCTCCAAGTGACACCATCACCTCCAAGTAATGCCACCACTTCCAAGGGATGCCACCATCTCCAAGTGATGCCACCACCTCCAAGGCAAGTGGAGGAGAATCACCAGAATCCATTGGAATTACTCTGAGGGTGTTTAAGGTAATAAACAGAGAAAAGGGGCTGAGTTTTCCCTGAAAAACATTTATTTTGGCACCATTTAAAAAANACAGGATTAAATTTTCATATGATTTAAGCTTAAGTATAATTCTCACATTTAATTAAAGAGAAACAAAGAGGCAGCATGTCAATACTCATGATTTCCATTTCAAATCGCTTCAAACGCCGGTAGAAGCGAGGATTCTCAAAAGCATCTCGAAGGAGAAAGTCATTCCACTCAAAAAAAAAAAAAAAAAAAAAAAAAAAAAAAAAAGAGCCACCTTAAAAAAAGCCAGACTGCACTTATTTACCAGTCCCCTATCTGACTATTATGGGATGGAAGGAAAACAGGGTGGGAACAGCTCATCCCCAGCCCCACAGCGATGCCTATGGAAAGGGATGGGGTGAGGGAGGTAAATCACAGCAAAAAATCCCATCCTGTAGGGCAATAAGGGGCTAATTTCCCCTCACCTCAACATTTTAATTGACACCCACACACTGACAGGACCTCRTGGGAGAGCCACATGGGAGGTGACAGCACCGCCACCCAAACCTGGCAGCCAGATTCAAATGGAGTTTAAAAACTCTGCTGACATTTAAGAAAAATCAACAAGCATCTCGAGCGATGAGGGGGCCAGGCATCTAACTGGCTGAATGTCACATTTAAAGCTGCAAAGATAGCAGCTGCTTTATCTCCTCAAGCAGGTGGTTGGGCTGGTAAATAAGGCACCGAGGGTCGGACTCTGCTCTCACACCTTCATTTCTCCATCAACTCTGGATTTTCACCAACATGACAGACAGCCAGGATAGGACTGAAGAGTCTATTAAACTTTAATACTTCTGAGCATCAACAACGAGCGTGTTACCAGCCCCCTGCCTCCACTCCAAATATCTGCACGGGTCACAGTCACACCAGTAAAAATTTATTGATTTAAATTGGCAGTGCCCTTTCAGAACCAGTTGTCGCTCTGACTGATGTACAGATATGAGCAAAAGGACATTTGAAGCATTTTAATGCACTTTTTACTGCATTATCTCTCACCAGGATCTTCGCTGCTTCAAGGAAATGACTCACATAGCAAGTAGAAGAACCCAATGTAATTAACGACCTGGCAACTCTATAATGATCCTTTCTACATAAAAAGGTCTTCCCTATGCTATGAATAGACTTCAAGTAATTTATTGCGAGCCATATAAAGAAGAGACTGCATTGACCTTGGGGATTTTAAGTTGTGGTGGGGTTTTTTTAACAACCATAATTGCAAAGAATATTTTAAGTGATAGCCCTTAAAGAAAAATTTTTTAAAGCAATGTGAAAAGTGAAGGATGATCACAAACAGCCTTCCACGAGAATATTAACGAGCATCCTCTGCATCATTTAGGGATGAGATCTCAAGATTAAACAATAGATTCCTTCCTTTTCTCATGAATGTTACTTTGAGGCTTCAATGCACTGAAACACGGGTGGGGTTTTACTCCCTCAGGTACCTCCCAGGAAATTGTGGATTTGCAGGAAAGCGCATGGGGAGGCTGAGCCTCGAAGYTGATGATGAATGAATTGAGCCAGGATGACCAGTAGTTTTCATAGAATTATATATTTCATAGAAYATAGATATAGWATATCCTGAATTGGAGGGACCTKCRAGGTCCTGKCCCTGCWCAGACCCCCCAACAACCCCACCCTGTSCATCCCTGGCAGCGCTGTCCCAACGCTCCTGGAGCTCTGGCAGCCTCRGGGCCGGGACCATTCCCTGGGGAGCCTGGGCAGTGCCAGCACCCTCTGAGGGAGAACCTTTTCCTGAAATCCAACAAATCTTTCCCTGGCACAGCTCCAGCCCTTCCCRCTGGTCCTGTCCCWGTCACAGAGAGCAGAGATCACAACAGCCCCTCAGGATGATGAAGTTGCAGACCCAGATGAAGTCTGGCCTCAGTACCTTCTCCAGGCTGGAGAAACATATTTTACACACATCCAGCCCAYCCAATCTCCCCCTCCACCTTCCTGCTCATGCAAAGCTCTTTGCTCCCCATCCTCAGCTCCCTCTGCTCACATCAGCGCTCAGCAGAAGAAGCTCAGCCACGATTTACTGCAGTGGGACTCTGGGTAAATTGTTGCCTTTATGTCCAGCCTGATTGTTTCATATTGGCTTTTACCATCTGCAGTAAAGCCTTTGCTTTCTCCCTCTCTCTCACACCCTCCCTGCCCGCTCGTGTTTCCTGCATTCCCCTCGTTCCTCATTTCATCTTTCATATCCCCCACAYCCCTGCATTTTCACAGGGAMAGAGCCACAGGCAGGTGATTTAAGCAGCAGTCGAGTTCAGTCCATCAGGGCTCTTTTCAAGGTCTTTGAGAGGGGCAGGGACACCTGGGAAGGGGTCACATCACACACCAGATTAGCTGTGCCAGGACATCTAACGCGGCGTGCTGGAGCGACTGCCACTCTTTGAAGTGCCCAGAGCTGTTTTGATTCCTTTCCCAGGGCTTTGGGGATGCCTCGATTACAGGGAAACAGGTCGAGCAAAGGAATAA
>NW_026623752.1:275838-284667 GCF_030028575.1 Malurus melanocephalus | reverse complement strand
TTCCCATTGACTATCAGATCACATCACTCTCACTCGCTGCCATAGCTCACATTAAAAAATTAAGTCCATAACTGCAGAGAAGCATCTCCCCATTTCTTTTATAGCTTCTTGCCACAACGAGCGATACATCTCCATTATCCCAACACACAATGGATCCGAGCCGGCGTCGTAAATAACGCTTTTGTGTAACGAAGTTACGCYGAGGAGAACAGGCATAAATTAACGCTCAGCCAAGTAACTCTGAAATAGTATTTTAGGCCTTGTCAGAAACCAATTATGCAAAATATCCTCCTCGCCAAGATCTGGTGGTGATCCTTCAAAAGGATTGCCGCGTTTCCGACACCGTGGTCAAGGCACGGGGATGTGGGTTGGGAAAAAAGGGTTTAGTTGGGGGTGCTCAGATGATTAAACCCTCTGAAGTCATCTGATTACTGACATCATTGCTCCAAAGAATCTCCATGATTCCAAAAGCATTTTAATTTGATGTTTGTAATGGGAGTGCTTCCACTTTTATTACATTTCCACTTCCACCGAGCCCGTTATCACAAGTCAGTGGATACCCTGAAATGGGAGGGACTACCAGGAATGAGATTTGTAAGGTTTAATCAAAGAAATTACCAGTAAAGCTTGTGCTGCCTGTGCCTTTGCACCGTTTTGGCCATAACCCAAAGGAATACAGCATCACCTTATTCCAGCCAGGAATGAAGATTAAACACCTTTCTCAAGGTCACACAAAACCGAGTGGGAGAGATGGGGATAAATGAGAAGCATCTGTTATCTTTCCATCCCAGGCTGGCTATCCAAGACTGGAACCGGTCAGAAATCCCTAACTGGCTGTAAAAATCTTGGCTGCTTTCCTCTCAAATGAGAAACGGGTCTGAAAATCCCTAAGGATGTTTACCAAAATCCCCRGCAATTGTTTATCAGCACGGATTTAATTGTCCCAACATCCCTGTCCCTAAGAAACCAGCAGTTGGGGTTTTAATCCTCATTATTATGATCCTCCCACCTCCCCCAGCAGCCATTCAGATTTCAAGATTTCCGTGATTGTCCCCAAAAAAACAAAGGCTGAGCGCAGCTCCCGCTGATCCTCAGGCACCACATTGGCTGCTCACACCTCCCTCAGCTCCAAGAGTTTGCAGCGAATCTGATGGCAGATGTGATTTCCAGCTGGGTCTATAGACCGACCACAGCAGGTTCATTAATAACAATTATTAAGTGCTTTATGTTACAAATTAGGCCTGTAGGAATGCAAAAAAAAAAAATAAAAAAATACCCAGCCGGTTGGTTTACAGGCTCTTGTTGGGGAGAGCTGTAAATTCCCATTGTCACAACAACATCACCACGACAAAATGGGGGCAGGAAATCATCATAAATAAGGCTTTAAAACAGCTAAATCATCATTGGGGGCAAGAATATAAATTAATAGTCAGATGAAACCCCACGGAATGGCTCAGATGGCAGCTTCCATTCATCAAACACAGATTTTTAGGAGCTGCGTGGAAAACATCTTCCTTTTGCTACTTCCCAGTGCTCAGAGGTTGCAACCACACAGGTCCAGGCATTTTACTTATTTACTATTATAAATCCCTGCCAATAACCTTTGAAAATCAATAGATCAGGAAAGATAAGAGCTGCTAAAATGATGGAGGGAGGAAAAAAATCACTCCTAGTCATGTCCTCAAGAGCTTCCATAGCTCCTCAGGCAGGCTGGGAAGGGTTGCAGCTACCCAGGCAGCCAAAAACTGGCTGGAAAATGCAGAGGAGCAGCATGACAAGGGAAAAAAAAGTAGAAAAATGTTTCTTTAATTATTTTATTCCCCATTTAATTTTTTCATTCCCCACCCTAAGGGATGGTCTGCTCTGGAGAGATGATGAGGAAGAGCAGAGAAGCTTCTCCTGCTCCACTCTTCCTAATAATCATCAGCTCCTCAGTGTGTGGCACCATGGCATCAAGAAAGAGGGAAAAAGACCCAGAGCCAGAAGAAACCTAGTTTTTTACCTCAAAAAAAATTATTGGAAAAGCCATTTTCTTCTCCTTACCCACCAGCCCCCACAAAGCAACATTTCCCAGGATCCTGCAGCGGACACGGAGAAAATGGATCCGTGCGCACAAGAGACACCGAGGCCACAGATCCCACCAGGGATAGCTCAGGAATTTATTTTCAGTCGCTTCTGCCCGAGGCTGGATGCGAGGCAGCAGAGGAGAGGGAGCTTATTCATCCCGTTACTGGGCCCTTGAGGCATCCAGCTCCCCCCACCATGAAAATTTTAATAAAACTGGTGCATCGACTTTCAATTAGAAGGCCGTAAAATGGTTCATTTTCATCTGTTTGTTGCACAGTAACACAGATCCTCGGGAGGAAACTGCGCCTTTTCCAGACTGTCTGCGACGCAGAGAGCATTAATTGAATATTCTGTTGAAACCACCTTCAATTAGTGCCTGGGAGTTTTGCATGACATTCATCACTGCRGCTCGCCCCGCTCCGCGTGCGGCACGTTTGGGGCTCCGCGACGCTCACGTCGCATTAACTCACAGCACCAGCCTGAAAATAACGATTTTATTTGCTAATGAGATGCTAGTTGGGGCAGGGCAGGCTGCTGTGTGTGGCAGCCCCTTCATGGCATGAAGCTGATCGAGTTCCCCGGCCATAAAATGGCCAGAATTGTGAATAAATTCCTCTTCTAACCCAATCCATGACTTTGCTCTTCCACTTTTGCTGAATGGGGAAGATGAGTGCAACCTCATGGTTGTTGTAATAGGGACACAGCTCCATTCATTGGAGCTCCCCACTAGAATTTAGTGCATCAACATCCCAGATGGAATTCAAGCTATAAATTGTTGCCCTGTGTGTTGCCTTGAAAGTCCAGTTTTTAATAATGACACAGACACGTTTAAGGGGATAAAAAGGGTTTTACCTCGGTGTTTGGGATTCCAGGTGCACAACTCGATGGCAGAATGCACCCCCGTGTACAGCACGGGTACAAGTTTTATAGGTTTCAGGAATTAGCATATCTATCTAGGATTCCCCAATAAGATACAAGTTTTATAGGTTTCAGGAATTAGCATATCTATCTAGGATTCCCCAAAAAGAAACTTCACAAATGCAGTAATGTCCCCCTATTCTAATGAATCCCCCTGGATGAGGTCAGAGCTCAGTTTACACAGAATGTTCTGGACAGAAGGCTTCACCCAAGGCTGAGCTCGGGTTTAAGATAGCACAGGGCACACTGAGCCCTTCCTGAGGATGTTTGGTCTCTCTGCCCAGCAGAACTCCTAAACCGAGCTGGAATATCAGGCTCCAGGAATTACAAACATGTGGATAAGGGGTGCAGGGGAATGCATGGAGGGTACAGAAAGCATAAAAAGGAAAAGCAAAAATCATCAGGCATCATGTGACTCCAAAGTCCCCCCGAGCCTCTTTTTCTGCAGGCTGAGCCCTTCCAGACCCTTCTCCCAGCCCTTTCCCAGCTCCATTCCCATCCCTGGACACACTCCCACCCCTCGATGTCTCACAGTGAAGGGCCAGACATGGACACAGCACTGGAGGCACCTCTGCAGTGAAAACCCAGCCTTTCCAGGAGGATCCATCACTTTTCCGGGCACAGCCTCAGCTTCCCCAGCTTTCAGAGAGCTGGAGCATTGTAGAAAAAAAGTAGGAAGCAGATTTGTGGAGCGTGTTGTCATTTACAAGAGCACGCTGTCACCTCCTGAGAGCACACTGTCACCTCCTGAGGTGACACACTGTATTAACAAGGTGATATTAACAAGCAGATCTTACATGCAGAATTTCACCCACGGAGCTGCAATGACGTTTAACCTTGTGCCAAGTGTGCAGCAAGCTGATTATTTTAATTACAGGGTGGGATTTTTTTTTTCTTTCCCTGTTGTAGTTCCATTATGAGCTTCAGCCACGTCACTGAAAAGCTGAAGAGGTCCATGGCAGCACCTGACACCCCGTGAAATTAGGAGTTGATCACTTGGCTGGGCACTACCAGATGTGCATTTGAGGTCCCCTCCCAGCCTCAAATCGCTGCTCAAACCCCAGGCTGAGCCACCTCTGTCACACACTGCTGTGACATTTAAGGCTCAGGACAAGGCAGCTTGCACTTATTGTCCGTAAAACATTTACATTTACACCAGAGCTTGGAGCTGGGCTTTTGGCTTCTACCAAAACCATGGAAAACACCCATTTTCTGTTGCAGATAAGGAAAACCTGATAAAACAAGGGCTTTGTCACCCTTGTAAAACTCTTGCTGTCTCCTGTCGCTTTGGCAATCCCAGAGAAGGATTCTGGGAATGATTCAGCTAAAGTGGAGGTGAAAAACAAGTTACATAACCCTGGGAAACAAGTGATAGAGCAGGTCAGAGCTCACACTGTGGTGTGGAGTGCTTGGTTCTGACCATGGAGTGTTCCTGGTGTGATTTATGGTGGTCAGTTCTGACCATGGAGTGTTCCTGGTGGGATTTATGGTGGTCAGTTCTGACCATGGTGTGTTCCTGGCATGATTTATGGCGGTTGGCTCAGACACCTTGCTGTGCTTCACAAGAATATAAACACAAAACAAAACAAGGGTTTAACGAACCCTGAATTTTGGCAATAAACGTCTTTGCCATACCAATATGGAGTCCATGCCTCAATCATCACAATTGCCTTCACAAACGAACTTAAACACAGTGTTTTTTGAGAAACCCCACACAGCGGCCAACATTTATTTTTTTTAATTGTTCCTTAACTTCCTATCTGCAAATCTGCAGAGCACTCCAACATAATCAGGCCCTCCGCACGAGGGATTAGCAGGCTCACATCCCGTGGATCCAATCAGGAAAGTCTATCAGCAAAACATACTTATGTTGATACAGCTATTATAATCTGCATAATTCTTCCGAGTTCACATGCTTAATGGATGGCAAACAGAGTCATTACTGCCACAACTTCCATCCCTAGGATCTCCACGAGCCGCTCGCTGCGACGTTTTTTATTATTCATAGCTTTAGTTATTGATTTTCAGGAGAAGATACRTGCTTTTAAGCACCATAAAAGCGAGGGAGGAAAACAAATAGCGCCATTCTGAGATTAATACGCTGCTCGTGATAAAAGTGTGGCTGTCACATGGTGCTGACGGAGCCTTGACGAATTCCGTGCAAAATGGCTGAGTTGCTTAAGCAGCTCGTTAAATAATTTAAAGGCRAGTTTGACTGGAGGCAGGAAAGTTCTTCCCCAAATCCACTTCCTTGGATTTATGAGTTTCAAGTTTGGTAATCAGCCCAAGCTGGTGGTGTATCCTATAGGGTTTGAGGGATATGGGATGTGATGAGGTGTGACCGTGTATGGTTCATGAATGAGAGGATCCCACAATGAAACAGAGCTTGGCTGCAATGATCACCCACAATCAAATCCTGGGACACCAGGAATCCTCAAAGAGGGGCACACAAACCTGGAAAGTGCCAGGGCTACTCATCCTTTCCCMTTTCCCTGTTCATAATAAAAGCATGGCTGTCACACAGTGCTGGGCTGAGCAGACGGAGCCTTGATGAATTCAGTGCAAAATGGCTGAGTCGCTTAAGCAGCTCGTTAAAAAATTTAGAGGCAAGTTTGACTGGAGGCAGGAAAGTTCTACCCCAAATCCACTTCCTTGGATTTATGAGTCTGGAGTGTGTTAATCAACCCAAGTTGGTGGTGCATCCCAGAGGGTTTGAGGGACATGGGATGTGATGAGGTGTGACCCCTGCATGGTTCATGAATGTGAAGATCCCAAACCATGGTGCAGCTGATGACCTTGGCTGCAATGATAACCCACAATCAAATCCTGGGAGACCAGGAATCCTCAAAGAGGGGCCGGTGTTTTAACCCCAAATATCAGATTGGGGAGAGCTGTCACGCCCGAGGGTTCTCGGGAGCTGCTTTGTTCAGAGCATCCCCCTTCCCGAGCTCTTTGAGGCTCCTCACTCCCCGTGCCGAGCGCTCTGTTCTGCGTTCCTCCATCCATAATAAGCTGTCAGATTCCTGGCTTGTACCTGGTATAAATTAAACCCTTAATTGGCCTCTCTTCCCAGCCCGAGTCTGCTCCYGGCGGATCCCTCACCCCGCAGTTACCGGGCAGGAAGAGTTAGAACCTGCCCAAGGACCTCTCCCACCCGCAATAAAAAATTCGGTGGGGGGACAGGGACGTTTGTCACCTCCGGAATGGGGATTAAAAAGCGCTGGCATGGCTCTGGCAGCTCAGCATCCTCCAAATCTGGGATGCTGATATACGGGCAAGGCTGCTCCGCTCGGTTAAAACTCGCAGCGGTCCCAAATCTCTCTGTCGGAGAAAGAAAGGCAAACTGAGGCACGAGGTTTAACTGCAGCRTGCCCAGAGTGGGGAAATCCGGCAGAACAGGAGGTTGGGAATCTGTCGGAGGCTTTATCCTGGAGCAGGATTAGCCAGGTTCGGTTTTGTTAACGCCAACAATTCAAGCTCTCCCTGAGTTTTGTGTATTTCGAAGTGCACTTTGAAGCCAGCGACAGCTCACAAGCTACATTKTCCTTTTAAAACATAATCAGAGCTCCTTCAGCATTTATTGACGCCCACCTGGCACGGGATACCAGGTAAAGGAGCGCATTTAACATAAATATTTATAGGATAACACAGAAAAGAGGGGAACAGCCCCTGCAAACACCCCGAGATGGGCAGATCCCACCATCACCCTCTCCCTCCTAGAGCACGCAGCCTGCRAAGAGACCATTTAAAAGCCTAGAAATAACATCCTTTTTTCTTAAAAAAAAAACCCACACATGAAAACTCTGATTCAAGCAGAAAGATCTTGATTCAGAAATAAGGTTTTGATTAAAGCCGGTTTTCTTTGGTGCCTTATCTTCCCGCAGTACTCACACACAGCTAAAAAGCGCTCTCCAAACTTGACATATTTGGGGCAACTTTTAGAGTCTTGTGAAATTCTTCAGCAGAAATGAGCAATTTCACTTCACGATTCCCATCCCAGACACCTGCAGCASCCAAATCCCACCCCGCACCCACTGCCACAGGCAGGAGTAACCTCCATTCCCACTTTTAGTTTATTTATTTGAACTTAACACCCACCCAAGAGCCACAGCCGCACACGGAGGAGCGGTAGAAAGCCCCTGGCAAGTTTTGGATGCTGCAGCTGGGGAGTTTCTCAGCACCAAACAAAAATATCCTACAGAACAAACAAAAATATCATACAGAACAAACAAATCTTGCAACAGCACTTTCCCAAAATTCTTCCAACACCTGGATGTAACTTTAACTCTGGTACTAGTGGGGACCTCCATCTTCCCAAAATCCTGTGCTCCCTCAAGTATTTTTAAATGAGTTGGTTAAATTTTTCTTAGGTTTTTGCAGCGATGTCTCATTTCTGCTGCAGTCCCACGTCACCATTTTCCTGCAGCCCCATGAGCAACTTTGGGCAGCCTCTTCTAGAGAAGTTGCGGGGGGGTCTCCACAAGGTCCAGACCTCCTTAGTCACAGCAGGAGAAAATCCAGGTGAATTTTTGARCATCCACAAAACGTTTCAGTGCAAATTCCTTCGGGAACAACCCGGGAGCTCCCCCATCCCTGGAGAATCAACACCGAACTGATGCTCCCGCAGCTSCATTACAGGTGAGCATCATCCCATTAATTACCAGTGTACGTAACAATCCTCGCTCTTATTTCACCATTCACAACTCTTTTTATTTCATTGTTCCTTAATGATGTAACAAGGCTCAGGCGTTTTCCAGGACACTCAGCACCTGGAATGGAGCAGAGCTGCATATTTGCATCAGCGACACAGCCTCTTCTTTATTTTAAACAGTAGTAGCACGCAATTTTGTTCCCTAGTCTTAATATCTGCCGAAAAAAATTCTATTTTATTTTGTATTCATACAAATAACAACAATAAGGATAATTTTTTAAAAACCTATAAGTATAAAATTATGCTTGCATAATGCATATAAAATAAAATAAAGAATGGGGGACGATAAAGCTCGTTTCAAGCGGCTGTGAAATTTAATTTKTTTARAAATTATTTTAAATTTTTATAAAACAGGTTATGAGCACGCCCATGAGACCTCCGGCCCGCTAGGGGGCGCTGTGGGGAAAAGGAGAAACCGGAAGCGGAAGTGCCGGGCGAAGGGGCGGGCGGTGCCGGCGGAGGGYCCGGGCGGTGAGTCGGGCCCGGGGGTCCCGGTGTGGCGGGTTCGGTGCCACGGCCACAGCACCTGCGGGCTGGATAGCGGTGCTCCGTGAGGGACTCTGGGCGGTGGGGGCTTGAGGAGCCCCGGTACGCAGTGAGGGACCTGCTCCCTGCCCGGTGAAGGGCGCGTTTAGTCGAGTTCCGAGCGCTGTGAGGGTTCCTGTGGATACCCGGTCAAGGGTCCCGSTTTGCTGGGCTCTGTGAGGAACTGGGCTTGGGGGGATCCGTGCCGCTCCCCGGTGCCCGGTAAGGAGCTGAGCTGTGCCAAGCCCCAGCGCTCGGTGAGGGGCTCTGACGGGTCTCGGTACGGGATGAGGAGCCCGGTGTGGGGGTCTTTAAGGAGGCGGTGTCCCAGAACCCAGTCAGGGCTCTCGGTCTGCTGGGCTGTGTGATCCCGCTGTCCGGTGCGGGTCCCGGTYTGGGGGTTCTGACCCRCCCCAGTSCTGCTTTGGAGCCCGCTCTGGGGGTGCGCTGACGAGCCCCGGGACCCGGTGAAGGGTCCCAGACAGCTGAGCCCCGGTACCCAGTGAGGGTCCGGCTCTGCTGGGCTCTGTGACCCTGGGGAGGTTCCCGGGTGGCTGAGCCCGCGATCCCCGCTCAGCACCCCGATCCCCGCTCAGCCCCCGATCCCC
>NW_026623752.1:255936-275023 GCF_030028575.1 Malurus melanocephalus | reverse complement strand
GGCTGTGACAGCTCCCCGTGTCCCCCCGCCATGCCGGGCCAGGGCCCCTCGGGATCCCGCCGCTCTCTGCTGGCCCTGGCGGTCGCCCTGGGCTGGCTGCTGGCCCTGCAGCTGCTGCTGGACCTGCGGGCTCTGGGGCTGCTGTGCGGGGCGCTGGCCCTGCTGGGGGGCTGGCTGGGCCCCCCGGCCCTCGGCCCCCGCGGCCGCCGGCTGAGGCTGGAGCGGTTTGTGAGCTCCCTGCGGGCCCCGGCCGGCAGCCCGGCCGACGAGGGACGGCTGGAGAAGGAGATCGCCAGCACCGTCCGTAAAGTGGTGCGGGATTTCGTGGCCTCGTGGTACCGGACGGTGAGCAAAGAGCCTGCCTTCGAGGCCGAGGTGGAGAGGGCCATGCTGGGGCTGGCTGCGGAGCTGCGGCGGCGCATGAGGCGRGTGGACCGGCGAGCTCTGGCCCGCCGCCTCCTCCTGCTCTGCGGGCAGCACCTCCAGAGCTTCCTGCGGGCACGGGACGCCCTGAGAGCTGACCCCAAGGGCGGCCAGACGCTGTGGCGGGAGTACAGCCAGCTGGCAGGGCCCCATCCCGCCCTCCTGAGCCCCRCAGCCGAGGTGGGCTGTGCCCGGGCCGCCGTGGACGCTCTGCTGCGGGCGCTGGTGCCGTGGCCGCACCTGGAGACACGGACGGGACGGTTYGTGGTGGTGGAGCTGGTGGCCTGCAACGTGCTGCTGCCAGCCATCAAGAAGATGTCTGATCCCGACTGGATCAACATGCTGCTCATTGGGGCGTTTTCCAAGAAGCCCCGGGGTGGGAAGTCCCCCCCTGCACCCCCAGTGCCGGATTCCCTGCCTTTCCCGGTGCAGACGGACACAGCTCCTGCTGGGCTGCCCCCATCCCCGAGGGCTGCAGAGGGGCTCAGGAGAGAGGCAGGAGCAGCTGGAGAGGAGGGAGAGGAGGTGAGCAGGTCATGCCCTGCAGAGGAACCCTTCCTCCGCCCCCGAGCCCTCGGATCCCTCTTCCCCTGTGAGGGTTTGGAGCTGGAATCCCCTGCGCCTGATGTGGGCCAGGACACGGACTTGCTGGCACCTTCCCCTGCTGGAGAGCTCCTTGATGAGCCCCCCCAGGACCCCTCTGTGCCAGAGGGACCAGCTGCCACCGAGGATGGCACAGGGGACCTGGAGCAGGGCCCTGGCCCCAGCTCGGATGCTGGGCTGCTTCCCACCTCTGCTCTGAGCTCCTGCCCTGACATCCAGATCGAGTCAGTGGTTGAGAAGGAGGAGGAAAGCCCGGCTATTCCCAGGAGGTTCTCCTCACAGAGACCCTCCAGCCTGGGGAGAGAGCTGGGGGCAGCAGAGGGCCCAGCACAATTTCCCCCAGAGGCTGGGCAGACCCTGCCCGTGCTCTCATCCTCCCCAACAGCTTCCATGAGCACCTTCAGCTTCGAGCCCCTGAGCAGCCCTGACGGGCCCGTGGTCATCCAGAACCTGCGGATAACCGGGACCATCACTGCCCGTGAGCACAGCGGGACTGGCTTCCACCCCTACACCCTCTACACTGTCAAGGTAAGGGCTCCCCTGGCAGTCACCCCTTTCCTTTCCCACACCCCTGCCAYCACCTGGGCTGGTGTTTGGAGATGAGGACTTGCTCTGTGTGTCTCCACACTGAATTTTCTCTGGTAGTGGGGGACTATGGGAAACTGCGGCTGTTCGGTAGTGGGATTGGGATTCCCACTCTGAGCCAAGGGTTCTGTGGGGGTTGAATCTTTTTGATCCTGCTTTTGTTCTGTCATGATGGATTCCTTCATCTGTGGGGAAGGGTTAATGTGAGGAATCGCTGGATAGGTCCTGTGTGGGGCCTGGGGACTGGGGGGCCAGCAGGGACAGGGATTGTTTTAGGATGTGTAAGGATTATGCCTTTGCCTTCCTCCTCAGTATGAGACAGCCCTGGAGGGCGAGGCTGCAGGCAGCCTTCAGCAGGTGGCTTACCACACCGTCAACCGCCGCTACCGCGAGTTCCTCAACCTCCAGACCAGGCTGGAGGAGAAGCCGGAGCTCCGCAAGTTCCTGAAAAGTCAGTGCCTGCAGTAGCTCTCTGAGAAATCCTTCTCCCTCTTGTCCCATTCCGCATTCCTCTGCTCTGAGGGTTTCCTGCCCTGCTTGTGCAGCTCTGGATGCTGGGCTGTATTTCCAGCCCACATCCTCCATAGTTCTGTGCAGAGCTGGCTGGAGGAAAGATTTATCTCTTTGGGAAGCAAATTCCAGTGTTTCCAAACATGTCTTTTCTTGTTCCACAGCACTTGGTTTTGTAGTTTTGCACCGTAACAGTGAATAGAAATGCTGGTGTCTGTSTATCACCTTGGGCTGATACCGGGCAGTGTGATAGCCTTTAACATTAGAGCATTAAGGTTTTAATGAAAACTAAAATCTGTATTTAGATTTTAATGTTTTAAAATTGTAATTTTTAATCTTGAAGAAATTAAAATTTTTAAAATTGAAAAATCTTTTCAATTCTAAGATCTAAAAACGTTTTGAATCGAGGTTATTGCAATTTTGCAGTTTTCTCAAGCTTGWGGRTGGKTTTGTTTCCTTTGTAGAYATCAAAGGCCCAAAGAAACTGTTCCCTGATCTCCCATTTGGAAACATGGACAGYGATAAAGTGGAAGCCAGGAAAAGTCTGCTGGAATCTTTCCTGAAGGTGAGGTATTTGTGAGCTAAAAGCAGAGCTCTGGACAGCTTTGTGCAGACAGTGCAGCACACCATATCCCTTCCATGTTACTTAATGAAGTTGGAAACTTGACCTCAAAATGATCCTAAATCTCCATCTCTCCTTGCAGCAATTGTGTGCAGTCCCTGAGATTGCAAACAGTGAAGAGGTGCAGGAATTCCTCGCCCTCAACACTGATGCCAGGATTGCGTTTGTCAAGAAGCCCTTTGTTGTCTCCAGGATAGACAAGGTAGGAAAAGTGGGGAGTTTTTCAGTAGGAAAACCTGAACCCTTTCCAGCTGCCCTAGAGATGTTTCCCAGCTTCAGGGTCTCCTAGGAGCCAAACCCTTTCTTTGTAGCTGGGCTCAGCTTGCCCAGAAAGCCATAAAGCTACAGAGGGTCAGAGCTCATCTTAAAGAACCTATTTAATGGAAAATACAGTGTGAGTCTCAAAACTCCTAATATATTTAGAGTAATACAGATCAATCCAGTAATTCAAGGCARTGCTGGCTTTGCAGATCGTTGTCAATGCCATCGTGGACACCTTGAAGACAGCRTTCCCCAGGTCAGAGCCCCAGAGCCCCACGGAGGAGCTGAGCGAGTCGGAAGTGGATGGGAAATCTCAGACAGATGGGAAGAAGGCGACCAAGTAAGACTCCCTGAGCTTTGCAGAACAAGGAATTAATGMATTTACTGATTCCATTGTGGGGAAGAACTCCCTTGGTGCTTTGCTGTCTCATACATTTCTGTCATACTCTAATTGAATTGCTTTCTCCCTCCCTTGCTGAACACGGTTTTTTTAACTCCGCTAACTAAAGGGTTTCCCAGGAATGCAYAGGTTTCCACAGAAGGTCTGTTTCTTAATAAGGGAGCTCTGAGGTGCTGCCATTTCCCAGCAGAAACACTGATGTTCCTGAGGAATTGTTTTTTAACATGTGCATTGCTTATAATATATGCAGGGAGTGGTTGCAAAACACAGCTGTAAATTATCTGCCTGAAAGTTCCCTCCTGCCTGTCCCATGTGTTCCACAAAGTGGCCTTGCCCAAAAAMCATTTAAATTGCTATTTATGAGAAATATTTAGGATTATTTCATGTATGTTCCTCACCAAATGCTGGTGCTGCTGACAGTGCCGAGTCTCATTGTCTTCATCAGTGATTCTTTCCTCACCGAAAAAGTGAAGATTTCTGCACAAGTATGGCTTTTTCTTTCCAAAAAGTGATGTTTTGCTGGAAAATGGTGCTTTGGACAAAAAGRCAAAAAGTACAAGTTTGGAACCATTTTGGCTGAAAAGGACATTCCTTAATGATAAACAGGCTATTTTACAATTTGTCCCACAATCCCAGTGTCCTYTCATATCTTCCTTTTTGTGAGTGTTTATAATTGGATTTCACAATCCTGCTGAGCATGTTTCATCTCAGAGGCTTTTCTGAACACTTCCCAATGTGTGCTGCACTGCTCACACCTTGCTAACATCTGCCTACATCTGCCTATCAGCTTCTGTGTAACATCTCTCTGTGAAATGTTGGAAAATCTTGACTGGGCTCRGGTGTACATAAGTTCTTCAATGCTTTTGTTGTGTGGTTTCACTGCAATCTCTTAGTTATCCTGGAGGCAGATGCTTTTCTGAGCCACTTCAGGTCTAATCAGCTTTCTTAGCTTGGATGTGGATAACAATAGCAGCTCTTGGCTCTTGGCTGAGGCTGGAAAACTCACAGGTTGCAGAAAATACTGACTGTGCCATGGCTCTCCTTTTCAGGTCCAGGCTGAGGTTCTCATCCAGTAAAATCACTCCAGTGCTGAGTGTGAGTGAAGCTCATGACAGGATCGTGTACTCCATCAGGGAGGGCAGTGCTGTAAGTTCAGATCCTCTTGTAATCCTTTCACAATCCTAATCACTAACCTTTTCGGGAATCATCAGCACACACGAGGGCTGGGGCTGCTGCAGCCCTGTTGCCACATGCCAGGTCATTGCAGAAGGACAATAAACAGCCCTGGTTGTGCTGTTGGCTGGTGCAAACCAGGAGGTGGGAGGTTGTCTGGGCACTGGAGACCCCAGGCTGTGTGGCACTAACACACTTTTGCAGGTCTCTGGCACCCTGTCACTGGCTGCTATGGAGTCCTTCATCCAGAAGCAGGAGAAGCTGCTGGAAGCAGTCCCCAGCAAAGCTGCTGAAGGCGAGGGAGGCAGAGAAGCCAAGGAAACTTCTGTGCAGGAGGAAATGGATGGGCTGAGCACACCAGAGCAGGGAGAACGTCCTGACACTGACTCTGGTGAGCTCAGCCCCTCTGTGCTTGAATTTCTCTCCCTTGGTACCACAACAGCTCCAACATCAGCAGGTTCAGCTTGAAAAGCCTTCAGGACCTGCTCTCCTGCCTGTTACATCTTGGGAGGGAAAGCAAATGAGGCTCTCCAGTCCTGTTTGGTGGTTGCTCTGGGCATTGTTGCTGGTGGGGGCAAATTTGGCCTTTGCTCAGTTGTGTCACTGCAGATCTCCTTGGTGTGCTCAGCACGGTCACTGYACAAAGAAGTTTCTTAAGGACACTGCTTAAACTGGCAACTTTCTAAAATCAAGCTCTTACAAACTAAAAATTGGCCAAATTGCAGTTTCTTGGCAGTTTCAAGTTGGCCTTTATATGTCCATACTCTATAAATGGATCTTTTGAGATTAAGTTTGGATGGAGTAGCACAAATGTCATCTCAGTTCAAGGAATGATGTTCCCTTTCTGATTCTAGAACCCTCCTCTGAAGCACAGGGGTGCCACAGCTTCTCAGAACAGTTACAAGATAATCCTGAACACATGCAAAAATATGTTCTCCAGTCTTTTTCTTGGAATAGCTGAGCTRTTTTAGCTGGAACTTCCCAAAAACTTCTCTCCAGTGGTTCAAGTTTGGCAAGCTCTGACTGAAAGCACGTGCTTGTGACTGGATAGGTCTGGTGTTCTGAAACCCAGCCTGTGCTACCAGCTTTGCCTGTAATYTTGGAACACATGCCTGTGCTTTTGAGGGAGCAGGACTGGAGCTGGAGGCCAGGGTTCTGSACAGAGCTGAACTCTGAGGGAAATGGAATGTCAGTGATGTCAAATGCTTGCAGGTCTGGGATGCTTCAGGCTGGGCTGGCAGGGTGRGGGGAACAAACGTCTGGATAAGAAGGCAGCCCATGTCCCTATCTGCTSGTGGAGTGACTTCTGGGAAGTGGTTGGCCAGCAGCTCTCTGAGGGAAAGGACTTGGATGCTGTGGGAATAAACAGCTYGCTGAGGATGCTCCCTGTGTGAGGTTATGGGGAAGCTGAACAGCCTGCTCCAGATTCTGCACTGGGCAAAGCAAGTGAGGAGTAAYGTATGCATGGCCCAGAGCAAGAGGTGCCCAGTGCCCAAGTGAAATCCTGGAGTTAATTAGTTCAGCTTTGAGGAAGAGGAGGGAAGGAGAGGTGTGGGGTCTGGAATCCCTCGTCCCTTTATTTCCAGCAGTAAATAGTGAGTGTAAGTTGTCTGTGTAGGCAGAGAGGTTGGAAGATGAGGTATCAGGGAGTCTGAATTAGGGGAAGCTGCTGCACAGATGTCCCCTGGCCAGCAGAGCCAGTGCTGTCTGTCTCACCTCAGGTCGGGGTGGTGGCCTGGGAGTGGCTGTCTGGGGCAGCTTTGTGATGCATTAATGAGCTTGTTCAGCACAACACCTCAGGGCCAAACAGCATGAAAACAATCCCTTAGCGAGTAGGAACTGTTTTTGCTGAAGGCTCTGACATCCTCCTGAGGATCAGAGGGAGATTTGGTGTCCCAGGTCTGTGGCAGCAGAGATAATGTGGGTAGGTGTGTGGGTTATGTTTTAACTGGTCAGTCAGGTTTATCTACATGTGGTTCAGCCGCCTTCCTGCCCAGACTGGGATCTGCCACACGATGGCAGCCTGCAGCCACCAACAGCCTTGTGCCTGGAAAACTGCTGGGAGGAGGGAAAGGAGTAGGGAAGACTGGGATAATGGTCCTCAGCAGTGCACCTTCTCCTGGCTACAATCTCCACCTGCTTTCTCACCTGGGCACAGGGCCATCCTATGCAGGGGCTGGGATGTGACAGTCCTGCTGTTTGACTGAGAAGGAACTGAGCCTTTGGTGCAGCCCTTGGTGGGAGATTGGGGCTGCCTGGGTGAGGTGGAMATCAAAGAGTGGAGAGGGCAGGGTCCCAGGCTGTCTGAGCTGCAGGGAGTCATCCATGTGTGCACAAAGGGCCAGGCTGGGGWGAAAATAATGAGTTTGGGATGATGTGTTTCAGCAGATTTGTCCTGAGTTGGCTTCTTCATCTGACCCTCCTCTTCCTCACTGCAGACTCGGAGACAGCTTTGGCTGACCTGGCCCTGGACGTGCTTCGTCTGGTGCTGGTGGATCACTGGAGCTGGCTGTGCACAGAGAAYATGCAGAAGGTCTTCAACCTGCTCTTTGGGACCCTTGTTCAGAGGTAGGACCAGAGTGACCAGCTCTGTGAGGGACATTCCCTTTGGAGTGACAGTTGGARGTGGAGCTGGTGCCTGAATGCAGACGAATGCTTTGTGTGCATCAAACAGCAAGGTTCTGCAGAGGTGCTGCTGCGTGTGTGTAGAGTKAATACCCTGGAGATTGGCACCAGGAGTTGTTTCCCCTGTGAGCAGGGATGCAGCTCTATCAGGCAGCCTCCTGCCCCTTGGTATCAGGGAAAGGAAAGATGCAGCCCTGGGAGCAGGAATCTGGCCTCCTGTGAGGGCAGCAGTGCTCAGCTCTGTGTCTTTCGAGGGAGGACTGAAGTCTCTTGCTGCCCAGGCTCTCAGTTTGTCCTTTCTGCAGAAGTAGAACAAGCAGGCCCAGGGAGCAGAGACTTGTCCGTGACAGCTCAGAGTGTGGTCTCTGCTCTCACTGCTGCACCCCTGTGCTCTGCCTGTGCCTGSGGCAGGGACCCGCACATGGAGAAGGGACAGGCTTCCTTTCCAGCTGGGATGGACTTGCCAAGCTTTCCTGGGGCCAGTGGCTCTGGGTGGTAAGGCTCAAGGCCAAGACACACAAACAGAGCATTCCTGGTTTTTGGTGTAGGCTGGTGACTATCACTAGCTGAGGATGTGGTTTTTTAGAATACAAGGAAAGCCTTCCCTGAAGGATTGGGCTTGGGAGAGTCTTGGAGCAGACCTGCGCCCTCTCTTCTCCTGCATCCAAAGCCAGCATCAGAATGTGCAGGGCAGCACATTATAACCGAGCTGGTAACTTAAGCTGCCCTCAGCAGAGGTTGCCAAAGTGCTTTGAGGTCAGGAGCTGCTGTCCTTCAGTGGCAGGAGGCGGGGGTTGCTCCCACTTCTCCAGAATGGGCTCTGCTGTCTTGGGGAACAAGCTGGAACCCAATCCCTGTGGGTAAGCACAGAGCTATGAGAGCTTGAACACACACATCATCACCTCCTAATAAACTGTGTCCAGGWCACCCAGGGAGCCTGCAGCACCCACACGTGGCATGGCATTTTCCACTAGAGAGGCTGGGATACACACAGCACATGCCTGGCTCTGGAAGGTGGAGGAGCTCCATGAGTTGTGCTGGTGGATTAGTGAGGAATGTGTTTGTAGCTGYTCCACATGACCAGGTGGGAAGGAACCCACATGTGCTGCAGGCAGAGCTTTGCCTGGGGGTGATGTGGGGAAACCCTGGGGCTTCTTGGTGTCCTGTCAGCTCAGGGTGCAAATATAACCTCTTGAACCTCTTGTTTTGGGACAATCTGAAATCCCAGGTGACAGGAAAAAGGACAGAGCTGCACAATGGGGACTGACCTGGTGACAGAAAGGTGATGTTGCACCCGGATTCTTCAGGGAACATTTTCCTCCCATTTCTACTGTGTAGTTACCCCCACAATGGAGGAGAACTGGGAATGGGGGGCCTTCCTGCTTGTTTGCTATTCACTCAATCCCTGAGACTTGCACTCATTCCTGGCCCAGGTGGTCACTGCTGTCCTGAGCAGATTAGAAAGTCTCTAGCTCAGACCTGTCCAGGGCACAGTGTGGATTTGGTGGCATTTCTCTTCCATTTTAGTATTTGCAACTTGATCACTGCTCGGTCAGACCTGGCACTGCCCTGGCACTGCCATTCTGACTGGCGCTGCGTCTGGGGACCCTTTACATGTGGAGAAAATACCAGAAGCTCTTCTGGGAACATCTGCTATTTCAGGAATTATTGCTCCTGCCTCCAAGAACAGGCAGGCAAACATGGGACAGCAGATGGATTTGCATCCTGTCTCCAGCCATTGGTGGTCATAAAGTATGAGTGGGCATCATCCCTTCAAGAGATGAGATCCTTCCTTGTTCCTGTCAGTGGCTGGGTTAGGTGGTAGGGGATGGAAAGGAGGTGTCCTGGCAGGGTTTTGGAGGGGGCTGCTGCTGGATTCTCCTCTGCCAGCTTGTGTTTGGTGAGTAGGTGCTGCTCCTGCTGCCTTCTTGCAGCTGTGAGATGGTGATTCTGCTCTGGCGTGAGACGCTGCAGAGCCATAGAAATGGCCACAAACCAGCAAAACCCACATGAAGAAGGAAATCCAGCTTCTCCCAAGAGCCAGTCCCCCTCTTCTTGGAGGACTGTCTCCCTTGGGCTGGCAGTGACATCAAGTGATTGCTGTGACCACAGTGTCACTGATGATGGGGTCTCCCTACCTGCTCCATTCACTGTTCTCTGCAAGGAGCATCCCACCACACTGCTCTTTCCCCCCTTCTCCCCAGCTGGGATATCTGGAGCCAGGCTCCATCCATCTCCCTGACTGTCAGCTCGATGGCAGTGGGAGAGGAAGGCTCCATGACCGAAAAAGGGATTGTTGAGTAAAGGGAGGTCGCGTGTGCGAGCCCGGATCCGCGCTGCGCTCATCCCATTATGTAACAGGGAGTGATCCTTTTTTGGAGCCGAAAGGCGAGGCGGATGGAGGGGAGGCTGGGAGTGGGAATGACCCTGGGGCCSAGGATTGCTTCCAGCAGCCTCTCAGCGTGCTGGGTCTGTGCCTGTAAACAAACCCCGTGCCCTGCTCCGGCTCCTCCCGCCCCTGTCCGGCTCCGATCCCTCCCGCGGGCTGGACACGCACATCTCCTCCTCCCCTGGGAGGCTGCAACAGGAACCTGYTGGCACAGGGGGGTAGATGGGGCTATTCTGGGCTCTGGGGCTGTTTGGTGGAAGAGTAAAAAGCATTTGGAGAATCTGGGTRCTTTTTAAAGCCTTGTGAGTCAAAGAGGTGTTAAAAATACGCGGCAAACACGCRAAGCGCGCCGTGCTGTGACCCCAGGCCGTGCCCTCAGTCTGTCCCCAGTGGCACAGTGGCCACAGGGCTGCCAGTGCCATGCAGAGCTGGGGTCAGGGTGACAGCCACCACCTCTGCTTCCCCTCCCAGAGAGGGGCCCCACCAGAGTGCCAGCATCCCAAGGATGGACCTGGGAGATTTGAGGGGCAGATCCTGCTCTGTAAGCTTTTCCTGGCTCCTCCTTCCCATGCAGCACAACAGAAAGCCATGGTCCCAAACCAAGGGGTGGGGGGAAGGAGKCTGAGCACAGCCCGGCTGTCTGTGCCCTGGAACCTGAGCAGGGCTGGGGCACAGAGTCCATGCCAGGCTCGGAAGTGCCTGTCCCTGAAAGGAGTGTGTGGAGCTGCTCTGGCAGCTTTGATAGTGTCGTGTTCCACTGAGCATGAGTTAAAATAAATGTAAATCATCCCTGCCTTACCCACAAGCTCAGCACTCCTTGGTTTGGTTTGGGTCATTCCCGTGCTCCTCCAGGCACTGACCAAGTCCTCTCATCCCTTGGCAAAACTGGAGGATTTGAGGAGGTGATGTTCCAGTCTGTGTGGGCTGTAGGTGGAGAGCCAGGCTTGCAGAGAGACTGATTGCAGGTGACGATCACACTTTTGAGAGCTGGTTCTCACAAGTTCATGCTGTCACCTTGGCATTGGGCTCTGCTGTTGYGTTGCTGTCACACCGAGTGTCACGGGCACTTGTAAGTCAAGGAGGTCTGCAGCTTCAGAGAGCTGCTTGCTGGGTGCTTTTTACTGATTGTCTCTTCAGTTTTCTTTGATCTCTGTGCCAACAGAACTGGCACAAAGACCCTTGGCAGCCACCTTGATCCTCTTGACTGGAAATTGCCACCAGCACATAGTGGTGCCTGACCCTCTTCAGTGTCCTTGAGTAAATGTGGAGCAGCCAAGCCCCATGGGCTGGGAGTGCTGGGAGCATGGTGCCCCTGGGCAGGGAATTCTGCCAGCCCTGGAGCCATGGAGGGGCCATGTCTGACAGTGCTTCCACCTTTGCCTTCCTGGCTGGCAGGTACTCAGGCAGTGCCTCTGAGTTTTGCTGGCAGGAGCAACCAGGCCCAACTGCAATATCAATGCAGCTGGAGCACCTAAATCCACTGATTCTCCTGGTGTGTTACTGGGGAGTGGATTTGGGCATGTTTGGAGAGSACCTTTGCAGCTGCACACAGAGGGGCTGTGCTGACAGCCCCAGGTATGTGACAGCAAAGTCCCTGTCCCTGAAATCAAGCCTAAAAGCAGCACCAGAGCTGGGATTAGGGGAACCAACCTCATGGCATCGTACTCCTCGTCTCTGCATTTGGCTGTTTGTGCTGTAGCCATGAGGAGCAGCAGGAATTGCAGCYTGTGGTATGTCAGTAAAAGCGATTTCAGGACTCTGTGTGTCTTCGTGTGTGTATGTAAAGTAAATAAAATCAGCTTGGAAATGGGCCTCGATTCAGTTGTCTCCAAGCACCTGGAAATTTTGGATGTGGTTTTGAATCTCKGTCCCAAACAAAATTTTTTTCCCTCTTGTGGAAGCAGCATTCTTCCAAAAACAGCCACTAGAATGAAGCCAACACTCCGTGCTTTGATAACAATTGCAACATTATTTTAACTCTGATTCCGTTTCAACAGTYACCCATGCCAACTTTCTTCCTCGATTTAAAAAAGCACAACAACTTCCTATTTCAAATAGAACAAAGTAGAAAAAGATTGAGAGGAAGTAATGTCTCCCTGTTTGTTTTAATTTTCCCTGGTTTTGGAAGGGTTAATGGTGGGTTTATGTATTTTGATTCTGAAGTGGGCTAATGAAGCAACTGTTCCAAGCAGGRCCTGGCTGAGACAGCCTGGCCTCTCCCTGGGGCACCACTGAGAGCTTAATTGGCTCAATAAATACTTGAGGAAGATGTTATCAAAAGCCAGGATGCTTTGTGAAAAACCAAGGCGGTTTGGGGACGATTATTTTAATCAYGTAGCTTTCCCCCCACCTTCCCTGAGCCCTAAGGCATCGCAGGAAGATCTAGGTTGGGAAAAGCAAAATCCAGAGCAATTTGGTTAATTCACTGTGGAGTGAAGACGTTGGAGTCTTGTGTTTCCATGAGTCCTTCTTGCATCAGGTGCGCTTTGAGGGAGCAGCACAAAATGGCACAGAAATCCCAGCACCAAAGTGTGGATTCCTCCCTGCAGGGATCAGTGAGTGCCTGCAGTAGGGAATAATTGCTTTCTCTTCCTCTCTTCCTCCTGCCCTGCAGTAAGATGTCCTGCACACCCAGAGTTTCTGTCAGCAGGTAGGAGAAYCCCTCTGCCAGGATGTCTTCAGCCAGGCACAGGACAGGCTGTTCACAACTCTAAACATTTACAGGGCAACAGGGGAGGAACATTTCAAGTAAGGCAAGAAGGAGAGTTTACTTTGCAGAAGTTTAAAAGGCCTCAGGATACTTYATGTTCTTTGATTTATGGACCATTTTTTTTTCCTTTTCTCTCCTGTTTCCTTCCTTAGCACAGGATTTATACCCATGGCCTGGACAAGTGTGGTTGCTTTGAAGGTGCTGAGCTGAGCACACTGCACTTGTTCCTGCTGTGTGGAGAAGGTGGATTTAGGCCCCAGGTGCTGAAAGCTGAGCCTCAGGGCAAAAATTCTCCATTTGTGTTTTTCATGTCTTACTGTGCCCACTGCAGCTGTTGCTTCATTTCCACAAGGTTTCCTCAGAGAGGTTTTGCAGTTAAAGTATTGCAGTGTTGCTCCTCTTGAGCCCTTGAGTTAAGGATAATCTTAAGGCATTATTTGGGGAGCAAGAGCTGGTAAGGGAGGGATGGTCTGGTGATTTAAGCACCAGCCTTTCTTGATTTCAGAGTCATGCTTGAGTGCCTCGTGTTTTCCAGATGTCACTTTTTTCTTCAATGCTTTTCTCTGCCTTGGTCTCACAGACTGTTTTTGAGYTTCTGGGTAGCCACACTGTATTTCTTAGGGAAAGGGAGGTAATGTGGGGTGGAAAGCAGTCAGTGCTGAGCTGGACATGCCACTGTTATGGACAGCTCATGTGTATTTGTAGACCTCTTTGTCTTTTTGCCATTAAAGCTGAGAGGCTTTCTCCTCTTTGTCGTCTTCTAGCCTGGCCTTCACTTTGTGTTTGTCTTAAAATCCCTGGGTTTGAGGATATCACAATTGCTGTTCAGATTTTAATTACAATCAGCATATTTAACTATTTGGCTATTCCTTAGGTGATCTCAGTTCTTATCCTCACCTTGATGGACAAAAAGAACAGAGGTTCACCCATTTCTGGCAGATGGCTGTAAATTTGGAGAGTATTAGTTCTCTTTGCTCATTCAGAGTCCAACTTTATTGTCCAGACTAAGCAAATCCAGCCTGTCCAGGCTTTGCTTGCTGAGCTGAGCTCTCTCCACCCTCAGCTGAACCCTCTGGTCTGCTCAAGTGAGTGTATCCAGCCAGGTAGAACCAAGCCCATTCACTGTTTTGCTGGTTCCTGACTCTCAGCCTGCCTTTCTTTCCTTTGTTCAAGTCCTTTTTGCTTCTCAGGGCTGAAAGAAGGCCTAGATATGCACCCCCAGCCCTTGTTTTTCATTCCTTATCATGATGGCCCCCTTCAGCTGACCTTGGAGTTCCAGCTTAAACCGTGGCATTAATTTGGCTCTYTTTTAGCAGCCATTTCATTCCTCCACCAGCAGCTATTTCAAACTGAGATCCCTTACAGCATGGGCAAGTTATGCACCTCCAGATTATCTTCCAGGCCTCGTAGCCTTTGCAGTCTGGCTCTTTGCATTGGGCACTATCAAAGCATTCAAATATCTGAGCCCAGGGGGTCGCTTTTTCTATTTCTGGTCTCAGCTGAAGTGTAAGTAGATGGKTCCATGATGGGTTTATTTTTTCTTTCTTATTAAGGCTATTTCTTCATTAAATAGCAGAGTGAAAATAGTAACTCATCAGCCATCCAGAAATAAAAAAAAAGAGGTCTATTAATGTTACTTGATGGATTTATTTGTACCTGGGAGCAGTGTGTGTGTTCTTTTGATGTGGCACATGAATCTCAAATGCTTAGGCCTTTAATAGCACAAAAAATCATCTGTGGCCTGCTGGTGAAGGTCAGCTTTGAACCAGCAGATGCCTGGARTTCCTGAGGTGTTGATCCTGATCATGGTGCAGCAAGTCTGCATGATGGAAAGGTCAATTTGCCATTTTTTGGGGTTTACTCAGGTAGCAATTTTCAATAAAGCTGGTGTGACTCTCCCTGAGTTGCAACTACAGCTGTGGGAGTTGAGGTGGGATTCTTGGCATGTTCTGTGCCGGGCTAGGAGTTGGACTTGACTTTCCTTGTGGGTCCMTTSCAATTTAGGATATTCTGTGATTCTGAGAATTACTTTGCTCCTCACAGTGTAAATGCTGCTGCTGCTGCCCCTGTGTGTGTTGGAATGGAATGTGATTCCCCAAAATGGGTGTTGGTGGTTGACTGTGGGTGAGAGGAGGGAGGAAAACTCTTCATGACAGGTCAGTCTATTCTGAGATTTTCGTTTGAAGTCTCAGCTGCTCTCAGAGTGGATTTAGAGCCACATGGACCAGTGTTGACAGTTCTCCTCTTCCCAGTGCCTTTGGAATGGCCCCACACACCGATAGACTGGCCAAAGGGAACCCAGAGCTAAAGAGGTGCTTTAGTCTGTGCTCCATTTGCACCTGCCTTTGGTTTCTCCTTCTTTCTTGTCCCTTTTCCTCTTTAATTCCTTCACTTTCCTTTGTAAACCTTGTGGCTTTGGCTGCTTCTTCCCCAGCTGTCTGAGCACCATGTCATGGGGCAAATTGGCCTCTTCTCAGGARCTGTGCAAGCCCATGGAGCCATTCCCAGATCCTCCTTCCCTTCTGATCCTGCAGCAGKGAGCTGCCAGGCTGGGGAAGAAAATCCATCAGAGGTGTTTCACAACTGTGGGAATCCAGTCCTGTAAGCACTCGCCTGCTCTCAGAATGTGCACACGTGATCACATTTCTAGGTGTAACTTGGGGGCCTTGTTGCCTCATTCTGTTTTTTATGGAAATACACGAGCTGGAAGCAGGAGTTTGTTTGTGTGGGGCCTTCCAGCATTTGTCAGTTCTCAGCTTGCTCTCGAGCTGTCTGGAAATGCGTGCTGTCCTCTGTAGGTTCAGCTTTCTCTCTGCCCACTATTTGCTTGATTTTTTGCTATTTTAGGAATGTCTCTAMGAAGAAAAGAAAGCTTGTTCTTTGCTTTCTGCAGCCTTTTAAAGGCTGGAAGTGGCTATTGCTGTAATGAGTTTGGAGTCAATGTTCAATCTGATCCCCTTTGGTGCAGGGTTGGCTTTTTGCAGCTCTGTCCCCAGCTCTCTGAACTTCTGTTGTTTGTCAGATGTTTTCTCATCTAGGAAAGGAGGTTGTGTAAGAAAACATGTTAATGAAAAACCATGTTAATGAAAAGCCTTGTTAATGAAAACTCTTGCCCCTAGAGAAGTCACAGTTTAACACTTTAATTTGTTTGGGAATAGCTGGAAGGTTTAACATGATCCAGAGTGTTAAAATCTGCTGATTTCACTGGAGATTAAAACCCTTTTAATTTTATTTCCAGCATGGCTTTTCCCAGGCAGGACTGGGGTGTGACATTTTGTCCTCTAAGACAGGCTGAAGGTTGGCACTGCTGACACTGTCTTGTAGAAACATCCATCCTCCAGTGGTGCTGCTGAGCAGGAAGGATGTGCTTCCCCATTTCCAGTGTCCTCCTGGGAGCAACAGCAACATCACCTGTGTCCCTTGCTCTGTTGATGCCTTATCAATCAGGCTAATCTGAAATGGAGGCCAGACAAAGTTAAGAGAATGAGAATAGACAACTTTAATCCAGGCCTAACAGGCCCCCTGGTACATTAGGGCTGACAAAAGCCTCCTGCTGAGGCTGCACCCAAAATGGACCCTGAGAACCTTTTATAAGTTCTGCCTTATTAACATATTGAGCCTCAATTCTCCAATGATATCTTCATGATGTCAATCACCCCAAACTTGCTCCCCCCTAACTCGCTGTTGTTTCCATATTTTGGGGCTCTGAGGCAGCGAGGTGTCCTTGGATTCAGGCTCAGAGAGGGATTGTTTTGTCTAAAGATGGGAGAACGGTAGTTTTAGTGTTGTACTAGAGAACTACAAGAATACGGACGCATGAAAATATAAAACTAAAAATCCTAAGGCATCACTGTGACATACCTCACCACTGYACCAAGGCTCCTTTTCAGGGTTTTTAATGCCCAGCTGGCATTTCCTAGGTGTGCATCCCTCAGAATGTGCTGTTTGCACCTCATTTCCTGCCAACAAAGGAATCCTCACTTTGCATCCCTATCCTGGTGATGCCAACCTGCTTCCTTTGCCCTGGTACCTTTAGGTGTTACTGTTCCCTACACCCCAGTGGTGTGGGGAAGGCCACCCTTGGCCCGAATGCCTCGCCCAGGAAGAATGCAGACAGTCTGGCAGAGCGCAGGTTAAATAAAGTTTGCCTTGGCAGGGCTCTTGGATGTACTYGGAGCTGCCGGGGCGTAGTGGTGACGGAATTGCAAGCACGAGCTCCGGCTGCCAAGAGGAACGGACGGGTCTCCTGGCCCTGCTGGCCRGCTCCTCTCCTCTGGGAATCTTGAAGTACTGGCGAAATCACAGCCTTTTCCCTGCCCCAGAACCATGCCAACACTCCCAGCTCTGCCCCAGAGTGCTACACCATCAGTGCTGCACCCCCAAGTCCTGCTAAATCAGGGAACCATCCTGATGGCCTCTGTGGGATTCAGCCACGGCCTCTCCTCATGCTCAGGGGAAAGATTTTGGGCAGTGCAAGTTCTGACTGACGGCTGTGGCTTCTGCTGTGACGTGGGAGGTGATTTCATGTCTGTGAAAGAGGGTCCATCTGGTTGATTTAGGAGCTGTCCCTGGCCAGCACTTGGGTGGTGGGGACACATCATCCCAGTGCAGCTGCRAAAGCCTCCAAGCCCTTTCGTGGAGCAGGGATTTGGGGATTTGCAGGTGGTTACTGTATAAAGGGCATGGTCCTGGCCCAGCAGGAGGGACCATCAGCAGTTCTGTTGGATTTTGGATGGGAGCAAAGAAATTCTTCCCTGTGAGGGTGGTGAGGCCCTGGCACAGGTTGCCCAGAGAAGCTGTGGTTGCTTCATCCTTGGAAGTGTTCAGGCCAGGCTGGACAGGGCTTGGAGCAACTTGGTCCAGTAGAAGGTTCCCTGCCCAGGGTGGAATGAGATGATCTTTAAGGTCCTGAAATCACACTGTTTGGGGATTCTATGATTTCATTGCAGTCGGTGAAGGGARCAGAACTGAACAGCAGGGAAGCATGGACAGCAGGATGAGAGGAGGATGAAGCATCAGCATATTCATGGCTTGCCATCCTTGGAGTGTGTTTTGGTCTCCAGGAAAGACATCCTTTACTGCCTTGGTAGCAGAGGGACTGATGAGAGGAGCAGAGGCTGCCAGAGCATGGCCTGTGTCCTTCCAGTCCTTCCTGGGGGTTGTTCATAGTTAAACCCCAGTTCCTCCAGCTCTGTCTCAGATTGTGCTTGGAGATAACGTAGAACTTCAGGCTGATCATACCCCTGAGCTGGGCTTCCTTTAGTGACCAGGGATTCACTTGGGTTCCTGTGATTAGCAGGTGATGGGGCTTTTTATGGGCTTTGCTTGTCCCCAGGTTTGTCTATAACAGAGGGAACATTTCCTTCTTCTGGCACATGGAGAAGTCAGCTAATTAATCCTTCTGAAAATCTTTGATGCAYAGACATGAAAACTGCCTGTTAATGAACCCAGGAAGCTGATTTACCCCTTCAGAGCTCTTGATGGGCCAACTTGGTCCCAAACTGGACTTCTCCTGACCTTTCCCTCTCTCCCTGTTCCTGCAGGTGGCTGGAAGTGCAGATGGTGAGCCTGACCTGCACCCAGCGCTGGGTCCAGTACCTCCAGTTGCTCCAGGAATCCATCTGGCCCGGAGGGGTTTTACCAGCAGTGCCTAAACCCCCCAGGACAGAGGAGCAGAAGAGGGCAACAGCAGAGCAGGCCCTGCAGAGCCTGATGGGGATCTTGCCCAGTAAGTGTGTCCCAGACTTGTCAGCTGCCCTTGGGAGAKGAGAGTGGTTGGGGAGCACTCCAGTGCACTGGGATCTCTGGAAATGTGGTGAAATGCAGAGATGGAGYCTGCTCGTGCCAAGGCACTGGGAAACCTTTGTGACCCTTGAGGTTTGATGGTTTCCTGCAAGCAAAACGCAGAGTTTTCCAGTTCTGGATAGTTTGTGTAAGGGTTTGGGAAGCAGCCCGGCTCGGAGGGAAGGGATGTGTGCCGTGGCCATTCCTGGATGTGGACAGCCCATGATTCAGTGTTTGCAGTTCCTGCTGAGCTGCCTCACCCAAGGCAAGGCTCAGGACAGCTCTGCTCCCACCTGCCCAAGGCTCCCATGCTGAGAGAAGTCACCATGCAAAGCCTGTGGCTTTTCCACTGCACTCAAATCCCCAGCCCAGCTGCACTGGATTTCCCTGCCTTGAAGTTTGACAYGGGGACCTTTGGCATTAAAGCAGCTGCTGCCTAATCCACGTGAGTGCAGTCTGAACTTTTAACTCTTTGATGCAGAGGAAAGGGCCCTCCCTATCCTTTGGGAATGAAAAGGCGCTGTTAGTATGTGCCCTTCTAGCCAGGAATGCTCTCCTGGCACTCTGTCCTGTCCCAGGCTCACAGCACCATCATAAGCTTTGGTTCAGCCCCCACCAGGAGAAGACTGACCTGTGGAAATAAACAGTTCCTAAAGATTTGTCTCCAAAATTCACAGGTGTGATCCAGGAAATCCTTGGGACCAGTAAGTGTCAGATGAGCTGGAACTTGGTGCTGGAGTCGCTGAGCCAGCCTGTGATTAACAGGTATGTGGRTTGTGCTCTTTACCCTGGTGGCCTCTGGTGGGGTCTGAGAGCAGTGAACACATCCAGATTATTCCAGACTTGCAATATCAGGGGGCATTGCATGTCCAGGACTTCTGTCTGGCTGCAGATTATTGAGCCAGCC
The DNA here is from genome assembly GCF_030028575.1 of Malurus melanocephalus. Classification (NCBI taxonomy): domain Eukaryota; kingdom Metazoa; phylum Chordata; class Aves; order Passeriformes; family Maluridae; genus Malurus; species Malurus melanocephalus. The sequence continues at coordinate 256,031 of NW_026623752.1, read as the reverse complement.
ATGTTAATTATGTTGTTCAGTTAGTAGATGTCAGGGAAGTAAGACAAATCCTGGTTTAGTTTGGYTTTCAGGAGCTGCAGGTCTGTGTAGGGGGT
>NW_026623752.1:250297-254250 GCF_030028575.1 Malurus melanocephalus | reverse complement strand
TTTCTGGGAGCTGGATGCTCCCTGGCACGTTTGGAGAGAAGGCAGTGTAACTGCAATGTGCCTGTTGTGCTCTTTCCTGAGCACAAAGGAACTGCTTGATAATGGACTCACAACAGTGAGAACTGCTTGGTGCTTCTGTTGTGTGAAAATACAGGGAGGGATCATCTTGCTGCCAGCACACGGATTTTTAGGGAGCTCTAAGGACATCCCAAAGCAGGCAGAATTCAATGTCATGAAGCAAAGCATGTTGGAGCCATTTCTCAGCAGGGATCCTTTAGAGATGGTAGATTGGCTCCTAACAYCTGTGTGTTAAGGAGCTGAAGAGTAGATCAGGTGGAGAATGCTTTGGGATGATCCCAAATGGCCAGGAAGCAGGACTCAGATACATCCTCAAACATCTGCTTGGAGCAGCTCCTTGTTTCCCACTGCCAGGYTCCCACATCCCTCCTTTTTCTTCCTTTTTCCATTTACCTCCCTGGCAGGAGTGGGAGATGATGCAGCAGAGCCCTGTTGTGCTTTGTGGCTTCCCAGATGTTTTCTTGCTGTCCTCTTTTCCTGTTGTCTTCTTTTCTTGTTGCTTCCTAATTAATTGTGTGGCTTTGGAGCTCCAGRACTGTGGTCTGTCATTGATCAGGGATAATATTAAAAGGTTTTGCTTAAGAGGATCGTGGAGTGCAAATGATCCACTGCCAGCTCCAGGCTTGGGGAAAAGTCTAAAAAACAGTCCCTGCACGCACTGGATGTGGCACTGAAAGGAGGAGCTGACCTTTCTCCTTTGCCAGGAAGACAAAGCTCTCCCTCCTTTTAGCCCCCATCTCTGAAATTATGCAAATGACTGAATATTCAGTCCTCCTGATGGGGATAAGTTGTGATTGCTGCCACTTTGGATGCGTTGCTGGGATGGTGCAGCAATGATTTGGGGTTGTACCAGCAGCAATGTCCCCCTCTGTGTTARGATCCAAAGAGAGATAAAGTAGATTTACTTACGTGCACTTTCAAGTCAGCCCAGAGTTGGGAGCAGACCTAAGGAGTTTGAATTGCAAAATGGTTGTTTTACTCTCCAGAACCTCCTTTCTTGTCTCAGATATGAGGGATTTGAGCCCTTTCTCATGCTCTCACTGGCTGGGCTTCAAATTCCTATTCTCTCCTTGGGAGATCTTGGTACAGTCTTTACAGCTGAGGTGAAGCTGCCCAGGAACAAACAGCCCCTCTCTACATCTTGTTGTTAAGGAGTAAAACAAATCCAATAAAAAGCTCAGCTTTTTTTTCTGCTGCGAGTTCTTTGCCTCAGTGTAATTTTGGGATTAAATTGAGCACAGTGGTGGCAAATACAAACTTCTGCATTCAGGTGGGCTGGAAGTTTATTTCCATTGGACTGAGACTAGAAAAACTGCTTCAGTAAAACAAACAGTGTTGACTAAAAAAACTTGAGTTTGCTCTGTGTGTGTCATATTCCCAGCAAGCTCCTTTTTTCCTGAAGGAATTTGCAGAAGGAATTTGCAGAAGGCTCCAGCCACCTCTCGAAAGGGCAGGTGGTGAGAGCAGCCAGATTGGATCTCAACAAAGAGCTGCAGCCTTGTGTCACCTTAGGTAAAGAGCAGTCTGTGCCTGAGGTGGGTGCTCAGCTCCCCCTCTCCAGGTCCTTGTAGATGTGTGTGATTGCTTCCAGCCCACCACTTGCTGGCTCTGTGGAGAAACATTTCCTTCCCTGCTGCCTCAGTTTCCCTCAGTTGACCTGAAGCTTCCTGGAAGCAGAGATTGCTGCTSTGTGTGACTGAGTGCAGTGGTGCCAAGCTCTAAGGCACCACTGGAAGCTCAATATCCTTATGTTGAGACAGATCTTGGTTGTTTAATGGTGTTTTTAGGGGAAAAAAGTCCCTTGACTGTCCCATGCACTGTTCTGTTCTAAAAGTCCCTTGACTGTCCCATGCACTGTTCTAAAAGTCCCACTCTCTGTTCTGTTTCCTGTATCAGCTGTTTGTGGTGCTGCTGTTGGAGTCTGGAATTGTACTGTCTGGAAAACCTTTTATTGTTATGTTAAATGGGGAGCAAACCTTCACTCCCAAGTACTCATGTGCAATAATACTTTATTTCAAACTTAYTTCTCTGTCAGGGTTTAAAATTTGCGTTTCTTCTCTAAGGCAGCCCTTGGGAAGAGAAGAACAAGTGGGGAAGGGGTCAGGTGTGGGTGGGAAGGTGGGAGGTGTCTCCCWGGGGTCCCAGAATGCCTGGCTGGGGCAGCAGGGTGGATGGCAGTGGGTGTGGGACAATGATTGTCCCTCCTGGCACACAGTGGGACTGCTCAGACACAGGAAACACCAAAGTCCCTAAAGCTTGGTCAGGAATCAGAACAGTTCCCACTTCTGGTGGCATCAGCACTGCTGCTTTCCCCCGACACAAATTCCTTGATTTAGGCTTTCAAGGGAGTCTAAAACCAAGGAAGCAACGTGAATCACTTGCCTTTCTTCTGGGAAACAGGAAAATATTCCCCTAGAGGCAGGGATTGTGCAGARCCATCTCTACATCCCTTGGGCAGTGCTGCTAAGGAACTTCCCCTTGCTATCAGCCCTGGAGTAGGGAAGCTGCAAAGCTTAAGGAAATAGGGATTGTCTGAAAACGAGAAATTCTATGTGAAATTTGAAGTATTATGTCAAAGGAAGAAAAAAAGGGAGGAAGAAAAACCTGATACAAGGAATGGTTGGGTCATGTATTTTTCTGGATTATCTGTGCCRCGGAAGGAGCCCATGCAGCCCCTATGAAATCCATTCCCTGCAAGCCAGTGAACATTTGTACAGCACATGATGTGGGATCATGGCTGAAGCCAAGTTCCCTGGGATAATATCCACCCCGGGGTAGATTGGGCCATTTCCAGTGTCAACAGCCAGAGGATTAAGCATTTATCTCTGCAGAACAGGATAATTAATACCAGATCGAACTCGGGGCTGTGCTCGGAGCCTGTGGCTGAATTCCTGCCCGAGCTGGGGGGAGTGGGAGGATGTTCTGGGTGCTGCAAGGTGCAGGCCCTGCCTCGGGATCTGCAGGAATGGCATTGGGATGGCATCAGACTCCCCAAATCAAGCTGAAGCTGAACTCTCCCATCATCCCACATGAGGTGGGTGTTAATTTTTTACCCTTACCAGGAAGGCCATTCTTCCTTCTGGCCAGAAGTTGGAAGAATGAAAAGATTTGCCATCTTCAGGGTTGAAATGGAAAATCCAGGTGTTGGCACTTGTGGCTTTGTTGAAATAAATGAATACCATTATCCTGGCCACAGTCCAGGTCAGGTAATTATATTCTTCCTACCTTAATGCCCCTCCAGTTCCCGTCTCCGCTGGATATGCTAYACTCTTAATTCCTGTCTGGAACTTGCTTATTATGTTACAAAATCTTTTTTTTTTTCCCCTCTCAGTAGAATTTGTGCACAGAGCACCAGCACCGTGCTGAGCTGCTAAAACAGGGAAAAGCTGCCTTAGAGATTTGACTGTGTCTGGTGCTGTCCTGGAGCATCTCTCCTGGCTTGTGAGGCTGTGGAGCTGGGAGGGTGAGTAAAATGGAAGAGAAGAGAACACAGTCCTGTTCAATTCAGTGGCTGCTGGAAAGCTGCTCCTTTCCTCTGCCAGTTCATGGGAGAAACCCAGGACTCGTGGGTGCTGTTTTACCTTCCTGTCCTGTCATTTCTTCAATAATTGAAGGCTAAAGTATGTCCTTGATGGGGGAAAAGTCCTCCTGCCTCTGAGAACATTTGCCATGTCCAAACCTTGCTGATCAGGCAAAGCAGCCCTGCTTTGGTTTGAGGTCCAACCCTAAGAGCTCTCATTTCCTGCAATGCCTGAGCTGGTTTGGAGTGCCTGGTCTCCCTGTTAGAGCACAGCTGCTTCTCTGTGTTGGTGGCTCCTTGGCCTTTACATCTCCTGCAACTGATGCATTGAGTTGGTTTTTGGTTTTTTTTTTTT
>NW_026623752.1:243303-250187 GCF_030028575.1 Malurus melanocephalus | reverse complement strand
TTTCAATCCCACTCTTCATCTCCCAGCCTTGCTGAGCGGGTGAAAAGGTTGCTCAAGCAGTACTTGAGGACAGCATCCCGCAATTCCACGTACTTCCTTCCTGTTCCCAGGCCCCTCCACTCTTCCCCGGCCCTCGAGGACAAGGAGGGTTTGAGGGACAGCAGGGGTGAGGATCAAAGCCCCCAAACCACTGTTTAAAACACAGAGTGCCCACTGCTCCTCTCGAGTGTTGCATCTGGCAGAGCCTCATTAACCTTCTGCTTCCCCCTCCTACTCCTTTGCCCCTGAAAATCAACAAAGCCAAACATAACAAGTTGCCTTGACAGAAGCAGCCTGAAGTGTGTGTGCTTAGTGTGAAAAAGCAAAGCCAAGCCATTGGCCAGAGCCCCTTTTCTGTGCAGGCCACTTCACATTTATTACACTCCAAGCCGGAGCTCTTTAAGCCCTGATGCTCTTTAGAGCTGAGCTCTTTAACTTTCTCCCTTCCTCCCCTTGCGGGCTCCATTCTCCCCTTGTTCCGCTCCTTCCGCTSCCTCCGCTCCCTTTTGTCCTGTGAGAACGAGTCCTTTAATCCCCTTGTAGCGCAGATTAAAGCTGTTACAGCCTCCCCGAGCTGACATTTTCTCAGAGAGGCTCACAGCCAGACCTTTATGAGAGCTCTCTGTCTGTCTGCTGCTGCCTTTCTTCTCGCCACGCTAACCTCCATCCCTGACCTTTCCCTGAAGAGGGAAAAGCTCTGCAGGGCAATCCCATGTAGGCAGTGCCTGTGCTCAGCAGGGCTCGGGGGGCAGGAAATTAAGACCCATGGAAATTAAGAAGTAAATAAAGAGAGAAAGAAAAGRCGATGGGAATTAAGAGAGAGGAGCAAAGCGACGTTCAGTGTGTTTGGAAACCGAATGCTGGGCTTGGGTGTGAGTTTGTGAGCCAGCCTGTCTTTGTGAGGAGCCAAACCATCAACCTGAGACTCATTGCCAGTGCTCACCTTCCAGCACCTATGGGAGCTCTCAAGAGGGCAGGAAAAGGACTTTTCACAAGGGATAGGATAAGTGGGAACAGCCTTAAGATGAAGGATAGAATTAGATTAAATATTGGGAAGGAATTCTTCCCTGAGATGGTGGGGAGGCCCTGGCACAGGGTGCCCAGAGAAGCTGAGTCTGCCCCATCCCTGGCAGTGCCCAAGGCCAGGTTGGACAGGGCTTGGAGCGTCCTGGGACAGTGGGAGGTGTCCCTGCCCATGGCAGGGGTGGGATAAGATGAGCTTTAATGTCCTTCCAATCCATTTTGGAATTTTATTTTTTTTTTAGTAGCAGATCAGGGTTACCTGAAATGCAGACTTCAGTTTGCATTTATTCTCAGAATAATGGATCCAGTCAGAGGATCTACAAGTACAGAGGTGGATGCTGTTTGTGAGTTTACAGTGACTTCAGGCCCTGCAGGCCCTATCCCTGACAGATTTCTTACTGTTTCTCATCAAATGACTGTACTCACCTCTGAGGCTGCAGAATGGATTGATGTGCTGGTCCTTGTGCACATCATAAAATCACCGAGAATCGAGGTAACTCACCTGAAASTGTCTGTGCTAATGGCAGAAACACTTTTCCCCATGGCTTCTGTCTTGTCATCAGCCCTGCCACTGCCAGGTGTCTACAAATGTCCCACAGTTGTTGGCAAAGCACGAAGGAGGGTGAAAATCTGGTCCTGAGATGCATTTCCCAGAGAAATGGTGYAAAGTGACCCCAAACAGGCCSCCTTTTAGGTTTGTGTCCAATACAYGAGGAGKCATTAGGGAAGGGGAGAGGTGTCTGCCACATTTTTTGAGCAGGGAGGGGACAGGCTGGGCTCTCTCAGAGCTCCTGCATGGACTTGGCCTGGTCAATCTGAGCCATCGTTTCACCCAGGTGTAAAATGGGGATTTTTCCTGACCCTGAGCTGTGCAAACATCCCAACCCTGCCATGCTCTGGGTGCTGAGCTGAACCACCCAGCCTGAAGTGGGGAAAATCACACAACACCCATGACAAGTGAGTACATAAAGGTCAGGTTTGGTTCCTGTGAGACTTTCCCTGCGTCCATTTACACCTGGATCATGTTCTACCTCCCTTGTAAAAGGAAAGAGATTTGAGTTATGTGTGAGAGCAGAGTGTTCAYGTGCCTGGGGTTAGGAGATGTTTGAATCTGATTCAACCAGATTTTGCTAAAATAGGTGGTGACCACACATAAATAATAAACCAGAGAGGTGTGGATTCCCATCCCTGGAAGTTCAAGGSCAGGRYGRACAGGGTTTGGAGCACCCTGGGATGGTGGAAGGTGTCCCTGCCYGTGGCAGGGGGTGGCACTGGATGAGTTTTGGGGTCCCTTCCAGCCCAAGCCACTCTGGGGTTCTGTCAGAAGTGTTCCCACGCTGACTGACCACACCAGGCTGTGCTGATGGGTTAGCTCATGGCCCTTGTGCTCTCYCACCCTGTGCCTGAGCGAATGCAGAGGCTCCTGGGGGCAGCAGCCAAGCTGCTTTCAAAGCAGCTAATAAAAGAAGTGCAACTGTCCCATTTTGGGAGCTCATTTCAGGGCAGAAGTCCCCCTGGCAGCCCAGCTTGCTGATAATGAAATCAAACCAGGAGCTTGCCCCCGGACGTGTGAACCACTGCCATGTCGAATCCRTATGAATCCTCCTCCAGGAAAGCCCCGGCCCTGTAATTACTGCTTTTCTAGCCAGCAGCCTTTTCTTTCTCTTTGTGTGGGCCCTCTCCCGCCTCCCTCTCCCTCCAGGAGCGCTCAATAAGAGGATATTTGTAATGAAAATCACTGGGCAGGAGCGGAGAACAAAGCGGGGGCGCWGGCTGGGGATATTGGAGGCGCTGGGCTCCCACCTCGGCCGGGAGAGCGCGGTGGGCACGGCGAGCTGGCGTGGCAAAGCTTGACCTTAATCTGCAGAGAGGGCTGGGAGCCACGCTGGGCCCCGTTCCATAGCTACCCCAGCTCGCTCCCAAGCGTGCAGCCTGGCTGAGGGACAGTCTCCCCAGCAACTCTAATGCCATTTTTGCGCCGTTCCCTCTAATTTGAGGKAGAACCGTCACCGCCGTCAGCCCCCGGGCTGGCAGCTCATGGTCCTGGTGCTGCTGAGCGCATATCCAGCTAAAACCTTCTGGTTGCTGGGGTGAAAGGGCCTCTTCATCTCCACGGGGAGAGGCAGATGAATCCCTGGCTCCGACAAGGGACCTGCTTTTTGTTTTTTTACACAACCTTCCCCCCGCCGCCCACCCCGGTSCGCTTCAAGGGCTCTCTTTATTATGTCTTTTAATTCTCGGCTGCGAGTGGGAGGGAGCAATAAGGCGAGGGGGGAAAAGCCCTCACAGTGGGGAAAGGCCCCAGTCACCAGTGTGTGAAAAGAGAAGGCAGAGYGGGGATTAAAAATGTCAACTTCATGGGAAGTGCTGGATATTTAATAGCTTCACTTGATTGCTGTGGGGCTGTGACATGCACAGCACCCCGAGAGCAGCTAGGAACCCTCAGAGAAATCCACTGGGCTTCCTCTAGGACTGGGATTCCACTTCYCTSGGCTAGTGKAAGGTGTYCCTGCCATGGCAGGGAGTTTGGAAYWCCATCATCTYTAARAWYMCTTCCAASYTSAMCCATTCTGGGGTTCTGKGATGAGTGATGCTGTGTCTGGGTGTCTCGGGCACTCTCACGATATGGGATGGGGAGACACAGCTACGGGAGGTGAGCTGGGCTTACCTGAGATCAGCTCTAAGCTCAGGGGCTCACCCTCTCTGTGCCAGGCTGGCAGAGAATGCAGGACACAGATCCTGGCACAGCAAACAGAGCTGAGCTCCCCTCCCTCCACTGAGAGCTCTTGTGCCTCTCGTGCCTCTGGTGCCTCTGGTGCCTCTGGTGCCTCGTTTTACTGCAGAAATGCTGCTGAATGCTCTGTGTGGAATGGGTTCTCCAGTTTGCTCAGGTTTGCAGCCCCTTTAGAGCATCAGCTCTGGATAATCTCCTCAACAATGCTCGGCTGCTTATCTGCCTCCTGTACAACCAGGGCCACTGCAGGAACTCCTGTGTGACAGGAGAGTGTTCCTGCGCCGGGAGGGATTTCAGCGAGGTTTTTATCTGTCTAGGCCAACAAAAACTCATGGATTCCTCCCTCACCGCTGGCGTGCACGTGCTCCAAACACCAGCACCCAAGCTGCACGCTTATTTTTCACCCAGATTGCTTCCCCTGCCCCTCTGGCTGCAGCCATGGGAGAGGAAGTGGCTGATGGAGCAGCTCTGGGAGGATGGAGGTGGCTCCTGGTTGCTCCTTTTGGGACAAAGTGCTGAAGGCACTGGAACACTCCTGGTGTGGCTGGCGGGTGCTTCCCAGCACTGCACTTTGTCACTATCTCAACGTGCCTTTGGTGGACTCTGACACTCCATCGAGCTCCATTCAGCTTTTCCTTTCTGAGCAGGGAGATTTTGATACCCTGCCTGTTCTGGCTGCCCCTCTCACCCCACTTCAGCTCAAGCAAATCCTTGAATTTTCCCAGAGCTTTGTCCCACATTCGTGTGCATCACCTGAAMATCCCCCTGTCCTGTGAGCAGGCAGTCMCAATRATTWTGGCAATATTCCTGCCTGGAAAAGYAGGATGCATTCCCRTCCATCCCTTGGCTCTTCTGTCTCAGGGAAAGCAGCACCCAGGGTATAAATAGCCACAGYGCACCACAATTCTTTTTTAAACGTTGTTCTTGTCCCAGTGTGCTCCACCAACAAAAATAACCTGTTCCACCCCTCTCAGCAAGGTTCACCTGGAGCCCAAAAGCCTCTTTGGAATGAAAGTKCATCACAAAACACGGCCTTGAAAATAACACTGTGATCTCTTTCGATTGCGTTCCTTTCCCMGCCAGGCTGTCAATTCCCAAGCCAAGAATGTCACTAACTTCTCATATTTCTCCTGGTCATTTCTGTCCTGAAATTGGAGTGCAGCCACGAGCARAAGGGGGTGGAACACCCTGGTGTCAGAGATCCAGATTGGAGAGACATTATCTCATCSATAGTGGACAACAACAAGGCTGGCACTCCATCAGGCAGGATATTCCCTGGAAGGTCCAGGGCACGTGGCAGAGACACGGCAAGGCTTGACTCAAGTGTGGAAAGGTCCTGGCAGCCTTGGAAAAGTATTTCCATGGAACTGGAGAGCAGGGAAGGCCAGGGAGGCAGAGGATGTGGGCAGGAAGGCTGAGAACACAGCACAGTGATTAGGAATGAAAATGTCAGATTGCGTGGAGGGAAGGAAGGGAACAGGACTGAAATCTCTGSAGCAGCTGAGGAAATGGGGTTTGTTCAGTCTGGAGRAGGAGAGGCTCAGGGGACACCTCATCTCTYTCTRCAGYTCCCTGACAGGAGGGTGTAGTGAGRTGGGGGTCAGGTTCTTCTGCCGTGTCTCMAGTGAAAGGACCTGAGGAAACAGCCTTGAGTTGCTGGATATCCAGTTTCAGACTGGAATCTGAAAAATGTTTGGCTGAAAAAGCMGTCAGGCACTGGAATGRGTTGCCCAGGAAGGTGGTGGTGTYTGGATGTGGCCCTSRGGGATGTGGTTTAGGGGTGATTATGATGCTGCTGGGTGGGTGGTTGGATTCGATGACCTGGAAGGTCTCCTCCAGCTGTGATGGTTCGGTGAGTTTGTGTGGAATCTGCACTTTTTTGGTGTGGTTTGAGAGGAAAATTACCTGGCTGGGGGAGAGGGGCTCACAACAGGTACCCTGGAACATCCCTGTGTGAGATCAGCCTGAGAGAACAGGACTTACAGTCCTTTTCTCGGGTGGCAAACATGGAACTACAGCTACATCTAAAGCCACTCATGGCCTTTAAAAAGCTCCTTACCCTTGATTGTCCTCAAGAAAAAGTTCATCTGCTGTGCTTGGCAGCAGCTGTGCTTAGCCTGGAGTGCGGCACAAGCACTGGCAGATAAGGTGGCACCGGCAGGTTTTGCAATCTCCGAGCCCTCTGGGTCCTTCTGGGGGGAAAAACTTCTAAAGAACCCGATTTCATCACGATGGAAATCAGAAAATGGTTGCACAGTAGGGGAAGAAATCACGTGGGAAAGGAAAGGAATGGCTTCACATGAGTAAATCCCCTCCAGCACTGTCCTGAATGCAGAGTGGCAGCTCTGATCCTGCAGGTGTGAAAGCCTGGCAGGCACGGGGTGTTTGCAGGGAGCATCCCCTGAAATGACCTCAGACTGCCAAAACCCGTGTCAGTTGGAGTTGTGCTGCCGGTAAGATCCGTGCCTGTGGGYCCCAGAAGGTGGAGATACCTCCCCTGGCCTCGAGCACCTCGAGAAGGACCCAAACGGTTCCCATTTCTTTTGAGAACAAATTCAATGGAACCTGGTAACTCCTAAATCTGTGTTGTGCTCCACAGGAGCAGATGGGACCCATCAAATCCAGTTTTGCCCATCCCAAGGATAAACCTTTGCTTGCACCGTTTCCCCGTGTGGATCCTGGGTGTTGGGGATGGACTTTGGGGTGAATGTGCCATGTCCTGCCAGGTCCTGGAGTGGTTTCTCCAAAATTTTTTGTTCTTGGGAGCAGGCAGGCTGCAAAGTTTGGTTTGCCTTCACGCCTGCTCCCAACCCTCCAATTCAAGGCATCGTGGATTAACAGAATTGTTTTATTTGGAAGGCACCTTAAAGCTTATCTCATTCCATGGGCAGGGCCACCTTCCACTGTCCCAGYGCTCCAAGCCCCGTCCAACCCGGCCCTGACTGCAGAGGAACATCGGGAACCCTCTGGCTGCGGGATCCACGAGAGGGAGCTTCGGGGTCATCCCTAAAATCCTTCCCAGGACACGCAGAGTCACCAGATGGTGCTGTTGTCTCAGCCACCGCCGAGCCTGCGAGGGACAGGGGAC
>NW_026623752.1:236211-242868 GCF_030028575.1 Malurus melanocephalus | reverse complement strand
GATCTGGATTTTCTTGCCTCTGATGCGATCCCAAGGCTCTGCCTGGCTTTTCTCAGGAAAAGCCGGTGAAGCAGTGATCCAGAAGAGAAACACCACAGCAAGGGTGGCTCCACATCCAACCTGCACTTCCATTGTCCTGGAACGATGTCCTGCCCTCAGGGTGAAGGGTCTGTGTCCCTCAGGTTACATTTACGGGGTAAATCAATCTGTGGAGCCATGAACCTCATGGTGAGGGGGGTGGGAATGCAGAGGGGGTGAGGGTGTCCCCATCCCAGGTGACAGGGACATGAGCCCTTCCTCATGCTTCCTTAGGGGAAAGCTCCAGAAAAGTTTCCCATGAAAAATCCCTTGAAAGCAGCGCATTCCCACAACGGGCATCGGTTTCAGCGCTTTGGCGTTTTCCGATGAGAAACCATCCCGCTGSAAAATCCCCTGGTGGCTGGGGGAGGGATCCTGCCCGTGCAGCGGGAATTCAATACCAGCAGGATCTCGTGCCTCTGGATGAGGAGGGGTGAAATGCAGCCAGGGAAACCATGCAGTCCTGCTTTCTTTGCACAGGCTGCTCCTTGGCTTCCAAACGCTCTCCTCTAGAAACTCCTCTTCCATCAGGGGATGCTTCCAGTGCAGGCAGAGGGTGCAGCGTGGGAGCAGCACGGACCAGGGGCCATGGAGGTTGATGCCTTGGTGGGGGTCTGAASCTGAGGAGGGTCCMCAAAATYGGAAATAATGGGAGRAAGCAARGCAAGMGAGTTAGGTATTGGCAGATTYAGGTATTAGGAGGAAGYTCTCTATGGTAAGGAAGTTCTTTGCCCTGAGAAGTTGTGGCTGTTCCATTTCTGGAGGTGCTCAAGGCCAGGTTTGGACAAGATCAGCTAYAGACATTAGGCACTGAAGCCTAAGATACRTCCAAGGCCAGGCTGGACAGGGCCTGGAGCACCCTGGGACAGTGGAAGATRTCCCTGTCTGTGGCAGGGGATGGAGCTSGATGGGCYTTGAGGTCCCTTCCAACCCAAACCATTCCACATTTCCATGACCTGCTCCCAAACTGCTCTTATCATTCACTGATGCTGTTTCTGCATCCCCACCGCTCCTGAGTCCTGTGGCTCAGCCATGGAGGACATTTCTGGGTGAGCCATGCAGACAGCTCTTCTTGGTTTGGGTTTGAGGTTCCTCTCGAGCAGTAACAGGTTCTTGCACCCCGAGGGATCTGTGTGATGGACCAGGGGACCTTGCTGAGTGAGGGGACAATGAAACTCCCTGGGCTCACCTCAGAGCTTGGTGGGTGGCTGGAAAAATGACCATGGGCAGTCCATGAGGAGCTGCTGAGATGGGGCAGGCAAGGAAAAGTGAGTGGAGAAGGGCATGGGGCAGGCTGGCTGCTGACCCTGGGAATGACAGTGCCCTCCTAGGGCTTCTCTCTCTGTGAATAAACAAAAGCTGAATCGTGACCTGGCTCTCTGCTCTTAAAAGCAGCCCAAAATGTGGCTCTTGATGCYTCTCTTTGATGTCATCACTGGCTGCAGGGGAGCTGCTCACCTCAGGTGTCCTCACACAGAGAGGGAGGGGGGTTCACGGGCAGTTCCCACTGCTCTCCAGGTGACATTTGCTGCTCTCAGAGGGTGTTCAGCCCTGCCCATGCCATGCTGGTGGAGCTCACACTCTGTGTGTCCTTAGTGGGGCAGAAATGATGGAGCCAGAGAGCTGAAAGCACACACAGGTCACTCATCCCCCTCTGTCTGCCCACAGTCTCCCCTTCCTACATCACACTGTCCTTTCTGTCACCCATCAACCTCAGGGCTGTTACACAAGAGCAAAGAGAACAGACTCCAGCCACGGATTTTCCCCAGAGCTTTGTCCAGTCTGCTTTGGAATGCCTTCCCTGAGAGGGTTTTCTCCAGCCCTGCTGGGACCGTGTGCCATCRCTGCTGCAGCTCTGATGGAAACCGTGTCTCTGTTCCGTGGCAGATCCTTCATCTGGGCTTGGGGGCTTCCTTCACTCTGCTTCTTTTCCTGCTGGTTGTCTCTSCAGCGAGTCCCTCCGAGAGGCCTGCACTTCTCAGATGTTATGTCTGGAAGTTTGCTCTGTTTTTTTGGCTCAGGGGCCCAGGGTCTGGARGTAGAGAGGCTTTTATGGGAACCCAAGTCCCCTTTTGACACGACTTCCTTGTGCTTAGGTTTCAGGTTGAGTTACAGGCTCGAACAATTTCTGGTTGGATATCTTTCATTGTCAGAGGGGATTAGGGCAGTGATTATTTACATGCACCTCTATTACACAGAGTCTGTTTCTTTTCTTTCCTTTCTTTTTCCCCCAAGTATTTCCACACAATTTGCAAGCCTTGATTGGAGCAGCCCCGTAGATGGGGCAGAGGGAGTGAAGGAGCAAAATGGGCAGATGGAGATCTCTGAACCAGGAAATGCCCGTGGGGCTGATGATTATGGAATCCCAGAATTTTCTGGGCTGGAAGAGACCTTAAAAATCATCTCATTCCATCCCTCTGCCATGGGCAGAGATGCCTCCCACTAAAGCAGGTTGTTCAGAGCTCCATCCAGCCTGGCTTGATGCTTTGGGAGAGCAYCCTCCTCATCCTCCTCCTTCCCCACGTGTCCCAGGTGGGCATGTTCCCCCTGGAGCATCACCTCTCCAGCAGAGGCTGAATGCCTGGCATGCTGGTTTGATCTGGGGCAGCTCCTCTGGAGCTTTGGCTGCTCCCCAAAAAACAGAGGGTTTTTTTTTTTTTTTTTTTTTTTTTTTTTTTTTTTTTTTTTTTTTTTTTTTTTTTTTTTTTTTTTTTTTTTTTTTTCAGAACCCAGCGTGCATGAGTTTTAAAAGGGATTTTTGATAGAAGTCCCATTTACTCCTTTATTTGGCTTGGGAGGCTGCAGTGGAGCAGATTTCTTTACATATCCTTGAGTGTTATTTGATTAAGGTTATGACTGCTAATAAACACTCCAGGGCTATTCTCAATCCTCACCACTTGCAATTCAGGCAAACTGTTGCCTGCATGGGACTGCACCTTTTTTATATCAGAACAAGGGACCAGAGTGCTGATTCTGCTCCCCTTTCATCAGTTCGCCAGGGTATTGCTCACTTTGATTTATTCCAGCTTTATAATGTAAGGGAAAACAGAAATGGGAGGAGTGCCAGGGAGTGTTTCTGGCACAATAACCAGTTTACTTCCTTTTCCTTCACTTTGCCATTTAGATTCACAAGTTCTCCTATAAAACAGCTACGAGAGGAGCATACATTACCCTGGAGCAAGAAAACCTGAAGCTGCAGAATCAAGCCAACAAAACCCAAAATCTGCTTTGAAATGTAGGAGAAGCAGGTCCTGCTTGGAAAGGCAGAGGGAGGAAGGGAGCCCTGAGGACTCTGTTTTGTCTGTCACCTAGAAAATGAGTGTATTTCTTAGTGTGCTTAGGTTTTGCTGTGYAAGTAAATATTTTTCATTTTTCGGGAAGGAAAACAGAGGAAGTGATAGAGACACCTCTGGTAGCAGCTGTGGTGGGACATCTCAGCACTCAGGGAGGGGGTGAGCGAATCTCAGCCAAAACCAGAGAGACCTGGGCTGAGGAAAGAGAGGGTCAGGCTCTTCCARGGGTACACAGCATGTCTGGAGAGGAGGAAGCAGAGCCCTGAGGCTCAGAAATGCTGGTGAATTCAGTCACCAACATCTGGGAATAACCAGGGAGCTGCAGAAATTTAAAAGGTTATGACTGTGCCACGAGCAGTGAAATCAGAACATGCTTGGGATGTGTGAAAACACACACTGGTGACCAGGTGGGAATCCAGGAGGGCACAGAGAGCTCCCTGGCTGCTCCAAGCTGCTCTGCTCCCCTTTCCCCTGCGGGCTGGGGGCTCGGTGGCTTTTTCCTGGCCATGAAGCCCCATCTCTCCACAACAGCCATGAGAAGTGTTGGGCTGTGCGCTAATGAAAAGCTGTGTGAGCCATTCCCTAATTACACCCATCAGTTAAGCTGTCAGAGGGAGCTCTCCGTGTTTCGTTATTAGATTCTTGGCCTTGATGAGCTGCAGTCAGGCGTGAAAGGACAACCTGAGCCCAAGGAGGGCTCCACTTCCCCACTGGGTTTAGGATTAAACCTGGTTGTTCAGRTCTGAGCTTTACCTGCTACAGGGAGAGAGCTGAGAGCAAGGAAGAGGGAAAGGAAAAGACATCCAAAGGCCTTTCACATTTTCTGGTCTTTTAGAACCTTCAGCATTTTGAAGACAAGAAGCCATTCCCTTCACTGGAGGCTTTCCTGCACAGAAACTGAAGGATTTGCAGCTCTGTAGGTTCAGATTCCCTACAGATGTGACGCAGGGACGAGTCCAAGCCGTGGCTCCTTTCAGCCACATCTGGATTTCAGAGTGTCCCAGAGGATGAAGKTGGGGGGCTGTTTCTGCACGTTTTGGTCCCTTTCATTTCACACCAGASCCAGTGGAAAATAGACACGCAGACGATGGGGTTTAATGACAACAGCACGGGTTTGTTTGAGCCAGGTCTTTACAGGGAGATGTGTTTGTTTGCTCAGGCCACACATTATTAACAAATCCCCAGACTTTGTTTTTACAGACAATTGTGAGCCACTTCTCAGCCCTTTTCTCCATCAGAACACTCTGGATTTGGAATGGTGTGTGGAGGTGCTGCTGTGTGGGGTGAATTTCCTGCCGAATCCCACAGAATCCTCTTTCCTGCTGGGAAGGGCAGACTGGGAACTCCCTGGTGCTCCTTGGACACGATCAGCTACACTCATTAGGCATCGAGGTCTAAAATTGTTCCAAGGTTGGGTTGGACAAGGCTTGGAGCAGCCTGGGGTAGTGGAAGGTGCCCAAATGGAACAGGCTTGTCACCAAAAATCATGAAGAAAATAAAACCCTTCTAACGCTGTATTTGAAGTGATAGAGGATGAGCTTTAAGGTCCCTTCCAACCCAAACCATCCTGGGATTCTATGATTCTGTTCCCTCTTGGTGTAAAAGGGTAATAATTTTTTTTTTTTGTCTTTTTTTGTCATTCCAAAGCTCCTTTTTCCAGCTTCTCCCCTTCCAGGACAAGTCTGTCACTCACTGGATGCCTGTACTGGGAGAGAAGAACCCATTTGCCAGGAGCTCTGAGTCAAGCCCTTACAGAACCGTCTTCTGAAGTATTTAGTTATGTTAAACCAGGAGAGAACACGATTTTTGCTATTCCTTCACAGAGTCAAGAAGCGTTGAAATAATCAATCATGCAGCAGTCATGGCTGGGCACAAGGCAGGGATGGGGTTTTGAGCAGTGGCTTCTCTCCTGGGAAAGGCTTCTCCTTCTCCATATTCCCCACCTGTGGCTTTCCCAGAGTTTTCTCAGCTCCCTCCCAGCCTTCTCCTGSCAGGCAGGAATCTGAAGGGAAGCAGGCTGTTCTGGAGGGCTGGCGGAGCTCGGGGGTCTCGGCTGTGCAGCTGTTAATCACCAAATCTCCCTGGCTCCCAGCAGCTGTCTGGTGTTTATCTTTGCCTGGATATCTCCTGTTCCAGCCCGTGGAGAGCAGGCTGTGCAGCCAAGCCAAACACGAAGGGAGCACAGCTCCTTTGCACACAAGGGCGTGCACGTGGGGTTTGTGTGTGTGTGCACACGGGCGAGGGTCGTGTCAGCACATCAGCRATTTTTGTCAATGAAATGGGGATTTAATTCAATTCTGGGGATGTGCAGGTGAGCTCAGGTGCAGGATGTGGCTCTGAGAAGTTGTCTCGCTCGGTAATTCCCTGAGTCCTCTCTAAGCCTTGTGGAGGTTTTGAGATGAAGTGGAAAAATACAGAACTTCCCAAATCTTCCGGCATCAGTCATGGAGATGCTTTAAAGTGCACCTCAAAGGCAGCTCCTTGGGCCATCCCTTYGGGAAAGGAGGAGGAGGAGGAGAGGGCTGACAAAGTAAACTCTACCACCTGCACAAGAGARGGAGGGCTGACCCCGTGGCTCCAATTAACCTGTCCTCACAGGTGTGTGAGGGCACGAGGTTATATAAATCGGGCTCGGGAGAAGTTGAGTTTTCCGGGGAAGGATTGAGAGTGGCAGCTCTCTCGGTCTCTTTGATGTCCCTTTTGTGGCAAGAAGCTTGCAGTGACCTGGGAGATTAAAGGCTTGAGGAGTGGCAAGGAGGATGTGAGCGTGTTATACCCTGATTTTTCTGAAGGTTTACACCTTTCTTTTTCCCTGTTTTCGGGTCCTTTCTGTGAAAGAACATCCTGAGCTACCTCATGACAGCAGAGGACGTCCTGGCTGGTTCTGAGTTCCTGTTCACGTGATAAAGTAGGGTTCAGTTGAATTTTTGGGTGGTGGGARCCAACCAGAGCTTTCTTTTATTGAATTTTAGCTGCAAGTGTTGCATTGCTGAATGTTGTGAATCTTCCAGCGAGAGGATTTGCAGWTTTTATTTTATTTTTATTTTTATTTTRTTTTAGCTGGCTGGGTGTTTGATATTGTTTTGTRAAGAGAGCTGGAGGTCCTGGCTGCTGCTGAGCCTCCCCTGAGCTTTGGAAGCTGCCAGGCACTGGGGGTTACAGGTCCTGGCTGTTTGGGTTGGTGTGTGTGCCTTGGACTCCTCKGAGCCCTGCAAGGGCTGGAATCTTGTGCTTTCTCACTCTGAGTTCCTCAGGGGCAGCTGCACCGGATACACTGCAGGGCAGG
>NW_026623752.1:172142-235476 GCF_030028575.1 Malurus melanocephalus | reverse complement strand
ACTGAGGGGGTGGGAGTTTGCTCATCCCCGCTTTGCCTCTTGCTCTGTGAGAACAGTGAGTGCTTTCCACGGACATTGTGCAACAAAGGCCAGGGCTTCTTCTAAAGCAGCTCTGCTTTCTTGGCTGTGAGTGCCCGGTTTTCCTACAGGTCCAGCTCTGGTATTTATCAATTAACTTCCTCCAGATCCTGGGAACAGCCACAGCTGTCCTCCCCTCCAGCCCAGAGCACCCACTCCCTCCTGCCTTACCTCATCCTGCAATTGCTGTCCCTCGGGGCAYCCTGGGCTGCACAGCCCTGACATCTGTCCTGTCTGCTGTGCACGCAGAAAAGCCTCTGAGGATACAGGAATGGGAGAGAAGGAAGCAAATTGCCCAGGAATGGTGTTCAGGCAGGAGCACGATCGTGTCCTGCACCTGGAGGCAGYGGGGGTGAGCCTGGAATGGGAACTGGGATGAAGGGAATAAGTTGTCAGGAGGATTTTGCTGGAGGATGGGGGAAGAAAAGCGATTGCAGGTTGTAGCAGCTCCCATTCCCACCAAAAACAAGAAATCCTTGGGCTCTCCAGCCAGAGCCTTTGCTGTAGGTGAGAGACTCCTCCAAAGGGAGAGCCCCTCTTTCTGGAAGGCGAAGGACAGGAAGGGAGGAGTTGATCTGGACCAGACTCTGCAGTAATGAACTCGTCAGCTGTTAATGTGCTGAGAGGATGTGGCAGCCCGTGCATTTGCTGGACTCTGTGAGCAGTGGTTGCTTCCCTGAGGAGCCAAGAGTCTCCTGAAGAGCAGGGGTGCAGACCCTTCCTTCCCTCTGTTAGGAACAGCCTGTTCAGGATTGTCACACCGGGGTCAAAGTGCTGCCCT
Organism: Malurus melanocephalus; assembly: GCF_030028575.1. Lineage (NCBI taxonomy): Eukaryota > Metazoa > Chordata > Aves > Passeriformes > Maluridae > Malurus > Malurus melanocephalus. The sequence goes on along the minus strand of NW_026623752.1, from coordinate 234,617 downwards.
GAAAGGAGGAGTAAAACTGGGGAGGGGTCGGTGCTGCACGGAAACACGGCTGTGCCATGGGGAGAGGGTGGTGGAGACACCTCAGGAGGCATCTCCACAGCAGGAACTCCATCCCCTCTGCTTTATTGTCCTTGCAGCCTTGTTTCAGACCTGTGAAGGGAGAATCACCTTTGGCTGTGCCTCACAGGAGCACTTTGAGCAGAGCAGAGCTCACAGCTCATGGTTCTGCAGTTCCATGGAGCTGGCACAGCCCGGAGGGGTGTGGACATTCCTCGGGCACCTGTGGGACCAGAAATGTGCAGTGCTATATTAGCCTGCTCCTGCCCATCCCAGAGGCACCAAAAATCTCCAGGGAARTTCCCAGGCTCCTGTTCCTCGGCTGGGGCACTGTGGAAGGAGTTGGATGTGGAGGGAGGGTGACCCTGCTGTGCGCAGGGACAGCCCTGCCGGACAGAGCAGAGGGAAATGGGAACAGCAAAATCATCCCCAGGGCTGCCTTCAAACTCAAATCRCTTCAAGTCCTTGTCCTGCCTGCTGGGAGGACCTGCCTGGAGGGCTGTGGGGCTGCAGGGAGGTGACGTGCTGAGAAAATATCTCAATCCTCCCTGTCTGAGTGCTGCTGCTCTTCCTCAGCTTCTCACCACATYCCCCGTCACCATCTCCAGTGTTTGTGGCACCCCAGCCTGTCCTGTGTCCCCCCACCTTGCTGAGGGCTGTCTCATGCAGGGTTTGGTACCTGGGCCTTGCCAGGGACATTTTTAATCAGTTTTCTCCCCTTCCCTTGTTCTGTTGGGAAGAACAAGCCCGAGTCAAACCCATCTGCTGACAATGGGGATCCTGTGGGTGTTCRTGTCCCAAAATCCCATTTTCCTCTCTGAGCTGTTGAATTTTGTTGTTTCTGGCCCCCACTTATTCAGGGAGCAGACATCCTGTTCTTCTCCATCCTCTCCGTGTCCCTTGGCTGATGTTTGGTGTTAGCTGAGGACATTTGGTAGCCCACTGTGCAAGCCACCATGGGAAGACAACATTTCCCCTGTTATTTACACGGGGGCATCGTTCCCTGCTTTAATGTGCTCTAATTTAAACAAAATGGTGTTTTCAAATGAGTTTGGTGGGTTTTGCTGCAGAAGGCAGTAACTCTGTTGTTAAAAATGGATTTTTTTTTTAATTGATTTTTTTTGTTGTTGTTGTTTTTGTTGTTGTTGTTGAGAGGGGATTCTACCTCTGAGTTAAGGTTGATCAGTTGGGCAGCTCTTACAGGCAGAGCCTGTGTAAAAATGTGTATAAACCCTCCTAAACCTTGCTGTAATTCCATGAAGCTCAGCGTGGCTCTGACAGTGTTTGGAAGGGGGAGCTTCACGCTGGAGTCACCTGGCACTGCTCCCAGTCAGGATGGAGGCCACTTCCACTGACCTGAGCTGCATTCARAACAATCACTTAGGTGTGAAAAAAATCCACTGCCTGCTCCCTGGGCTCCTYAGTCCCCACCCAGTGTATTTTTAAAATATTCATGATGAGCTGTCATTTTGGCCGGGGCTCACTTGGCCTTTTAGGGCCGGTGGTAACAATGAGACCCCAACGTGCAGGCAGAGGTGCAGGAATGAGRGGCTTTCTGCTGGTTTATTGTTTTCCCCTGCTCTGTCTTTGGCTGTTTGGAGCTGTGCAGTGGTTTCCAACAGCTGGCTCAGCCATCATCCCGATCGTGTTGCTCCRGGCTGAGCTGAGCTGAGCTGGGGGGACTTGGCAACCCGGCAGCTGTCCCAGAGCCCGAGCCATGGATGAGCTCAGAGGGGAAGGAGAGAGGCTTGGATGGGAGAAAGTCTGTTAGTGGTGGCTTTTTTTCCAAGTGAGAGGCTGACAGAGATGCCTGGACCCAGGCACAGCCCGAGCAGGTGCTGTGTGTGTGCTTTGCCCTCGTCCATTTTTCCTCTGTCGCGTTTTTCCCCTCCTGGATCCATGCCTGGACCCTTCTGGAGTGCTTGGGGTGAGGAATGRCCACAAAAACCTCCTCAAACTGGCCTTTCTGACCATCCCTGCAGCACCAGGCTCTGGACACTGCTCATCCCTCCCAWGTGGTTCTCCCAATCTGTTCCAGTGCTGATTTCCAGCTGCTCGTGGCTCTTTGCCCTCTGATGCCCCACACAGATTTTTTTCAAGCTGTGTTTCAGGTTCATTCCTTCCATCCTCCAGTCATTTCTTGACTGTCAACAACCTTCAGTCAGCAGCCTGCTGACAGCCTGGAAAGCCAGCCAGTAACTGTGAGAAGAATTCTTGTGAGTTTTTTAGGTACCCGTGCCCTGCTGCTCTTTTGAGGGTTTTCCTCACCTGGCACTTGAAGCTGAAAGGGTTGAGAAGGGARTGTCTTTACAAACTGTGACTCTGTGGGTCAGATAAGAGGATACTGGGAGATGGAGGGGAAAAATGGGAAGGATTTCCATGGGGATTCCCTGATTGACTGAGCCCCGAGTGTGTTGAAGAACCACAAGAGCAGAGACACAGAGATGTGCATTAAAGAGGGGATGTGCATTAGAAGGAGATCTGAGTTAGACATTTTGGGAAGTCTGTACCTCTCCAGTCCCTCAGCCAATGGGGAAAGAGACAGGCAATTGCAACCAGAAAATTAAAATAAAAGAAGCTGCATCCTCTGTCAATTGGAGAGACCCCATGGAAATGCCCAGGGCCTCTCCCTTTATTCATGGATAAAGTCACAGAACTCCTCTGTCTCCTTTTTTGGACATAAACCTCTGTTTGTGGATTCATTTTCCTAGCAAAGTACAGATTTTTTGCTGCACACCTGAAAGGGCTGTTTAAGCTGAGAGAGGAGGGCTGGGATGCTTTGTAAGTCATGGATGGGAAGGGTTGGGGGAGACAGTTCTAATTCTTTGACATAATGTGGAGYTACAGCAGTGAAATCCACATTAAATTGAGACAGATGAGTGAGGAARGAGCTGTTGGAGGAGTTTGCTGTGTTCTCTTGGTTGTGTCTCAATGCTGCAGATGCCTCAAGCTGTCTGGCACGGGGCTGTTCCTGCCAGGATTGGGTTGAAATAGGARTTTTCACAGGATGACATCGAGCTTTGAATAAAGGCTTTGGCTCTGTCACAGWTTTTTCTGGCGCTGAGAGGAGGGAGCTCAGGCCTCTGCTGCTTTCTCTGACATTGAACCCGGTTTTGGGGGGTGCAGAAGGGCACTAAAAGCTCCACTCCCTGCAARTTATTTCCTTTGAGCTCTTGATTACCCTGCAGCACGTGCAGATGACCCAGGATGGATGGACATATCCCAATACCTCATGGATCTCCAGCAGCTGYGAGCAATTTATTTTGGGTACAATCAGCGTTCTGGTGAAGTGCTCTGAGGATGTACAGCACCCTCAAAAGCTGAGCTTTGTTTCTTTATTATTGCTATTTAACATCTCCGTGCAGCTGAGCTGCTGTCACACGTCCTCACTTAATAACAGATTTTGTGTCTGGATCTTCTCTGCAAAGGCAGGATTTTGGCCCGGGGATGGTGCAGTGACAGAACAGAGTTTGCAGCCATGGGCTCCCTGTCATCCCAGGCTCCTGGTTAATTCTCACCTCTGCTGGGGCAGGCTGGCAATCCATCATTTGTCATCTCAGTGCAGATGTGGAGGATGAGGGGGATCAGGGTGAGGTCAAACAGGAAGGGATTCGACCCAGATTCCCCAGAGTCTGCTCTCCCCACTGCAGCTCCAGTGCCCTTTTGCTGCATCCATGGCCTCACAGGAACCTCTGCCACTCCTCACAAAGGGATCTGGCAGCYGCTGGCTTTAGATATTTTTATTTTGGATRGAAAAGCCTGGAGCTGGAGTTTGCTGCCCTGAAAAAAGCTTGGGCACTGCAGAGTTGAAATCTAAAGAAGGAGAAGACATCCTGGGTAAACAGGCAAGTGGGATTGAGAGCTCCTGAAGTCCTGTGGGGTCTGGAGTAAGGTTTCTGTCATTGTGGGATGGGTTGCTGTCTTTGCTTTCTCTTCTCTCAATGCCACCTGGGCACCAGGCATTGATTACATTGTTTAATTGGATTTCTGGCCAGCAGGATTGCTGGCAGAGCTCTCCAAGGAGCTGCTGTGGAAAACCAGCCTGAGCAGAGGCCAGGCAGCAACCTCAATCTTCAATCCCCTCCTGGGAGTGGGGAGAGGGACTGAGCCACCCCTCTGTGTCAGAGCAGGRCAGCTCTCCCGCTCTCTCCTGTGGCTGCTCAAACTGGTGGCTGTCAATTCCCCCTCCTCACTAAAAACATTTTTAAAAACACTCTAAAATGGAGGATGTGCTCTGAGGAGATGGGGCTGTGGAGCTCCATCACGTCCCAAACATGAACATCTCATCCAGGAGATTTGGGAAGTTGTTCTTCCCCTCCCTGCCTCCCCCAACGCACCCCGGGGACAGCAACAGCCTGGAAATGAAATAAGTTAACCAGCCCTGCTGTCCTGACTAATAAAGAGCAGCTCTTCCTACAGGCCCTCGGTGTTGTTCTCCCTGCCAAGAATCATTTAAATAAGAATCATTTAAATAAGAATCACTCAGTGACTTATCTGTGCTGGAGCAGCAGTGAAAGCTGACGGGGAGAGACCCCATCTGAACATCTGGCTGCAGCTCCAGCTGTTTGCACCCTGCCTGGGGACCCTCCTTCCCTCAGCTGGGACAGGGATTTACAGCTCCCTGCAAGRCTCAGGGGTCACTCACAGCACAGTTTGGGGTGACAGTCCAAGCTGGGAGCATTCCTCCTGTTCACTCACAGCTTTCTGCAAGGCTTTATCAAAGCCCTGCTCCTACATGGGAAAGCCTTTCCTGATAAACCAGCAGCAAACTCCAGCTCCAGGCTTTTCCTGATAACCAGGAAAGTGGCCACAAGGATTGGAAATTGCCCTAAACAGCCCTCAGTGGGGTTGGGAATTGGGCTGCAGATCCCCAGAGTCCTGGAGCCTGTTAACCACCAGTGGTCTGTTTATCTTCCCAACGTGCTCGTTCAGAAAAAAACGTTATCTGCACCTTAAAGCAGGGAATAGAGAGATTGGGACTGCCCTCACCACTCCTCGGTCCCAGTGTCTCCAGCTGGTGCTTTACTGGAGTCTCARTGGCTCTTAAATGTCCCCTCACTCYCCATATCGCTGAGTCCAGGGAGTGGAAAGGGATTTAAGGTGACTAAACATGGCCCTTAACAACTGCCACGAAAATGTGTCCCTGGGGAGGGGTGCAAAACCTTTAACCCTTGTAAAAATCCAGACAAAAGCTTTCTAGGGTTAAATCTACAGATTTGCCAGCTGAGGTTACCCAGGTTCCCTTTCTGTGCCTGTGTGTGCTGAAGGCAGGGCTGGGAAGGGTGATCTCTGCCTGTTGAGCTGAGCTTCACAATTGGCAGGAAAATAATCCACAAACACCAGAGGTTGATGTCCAAAAAGGAGATAGAGGAGTCCCAAACTTCATTAAATTAAAAATTTAACTTCATTTAAAAATCCCAAACTTCATTAAAATAAAGGGAGAGACCTCATAAGAGACCCCATGGGAAATGCCYATGACCTCTCCCTTTATTCATGAATAAAGTTACAGAACTCCTCTGTCTCCTTTTCGGACATCAACCTCTGGTGTTGGTGGGTTCATTTTCCTGACACTGATGAGACAAACCAGCCTAAAATTTGCCTGGAATTCTAAAGTCTGGTTTATGGCGGTTAAATTTGAAACCCATCAAGCCAAACTCGAAACCCATTTGCTTTCTGAACTCTYCTTTGCTTGCTTGTTCAAATTCCGGGAGGGAAGCCAGCTCTGGAAATGAAGTCACTTTTGAAAATGGCTGCTCTCCCCAGAAGGAGGCTCTGAAAATTCCCATTGTAATTTAAAGTCATTTCCCTCCCCCACCCCCCCAAAATATTACAAACTTGGCCTCTGAATCAGCCCCTCCCATATGTCCTCAAATTAAAAAGAGGGGAAAAAAAATACACTGGCACTGCAAGGCCTTTTTTATGACACCGATTTTATTGCATAGGATTCAGCGCATTGACAGGCTGTAAAAGTTTATTGGAAGCAGATACAGCCTGGCAATGGGCTGACCAGTGCCCCTGGCTGGGATTCACCCCCGGGCTGCTGGGGAAGGGATGTGGGTTTGTGGCATTGTCTGTGCTCTGACTGGCTCATCCTAGGGAGAATTTCCTGTAGGGCAGTGCCCGTTGGGAGCCGCTGGCGCAGGGTGTGGGTCGGTTCTGGGCAGGGAYGTGATGCTGATGAGCTCTGTGGTGAGAATTTGGGGTGACACACGTGGCTGAGGTTATCCATGCAATGGGTCTGTCCCTGGCAGATGGGTTGCTCTGGGATGATATGTGGGTGACGGGGCACAATGTTTCTTCTTCATGGTCAGCACGAGGTACGTGTTTCACTGCTGTAGTCACGTCCTCCTCTTTTCCATCCTCTTCTATCTCATCCTGCTCTATCTTGTAGTCTGGGTTGCTCAGTAACAGCAATTCATGACCTCGTTCCCACAAAAACCTGTCTAACAGAAATTCACCTAACTGGGATCCTTCTACATAGATATTCACATGGACGAGGTGTGTGAGCTCTTCTGCAAGAGGAGCCCACCAAAGTGCAGACCAAAGTGCAAAGCTTGTGCTGTTCCCTGGGGCTCTGGTGAGCTTGGAAAGGAGCTTTTTCTTAGGAAAATGGCTCTTGGTTCCTAAGGAGAGCTGTTCTTCATTCCTGTGTGCTTTTGCAGGATACCTGGCACACCTGTGGCATGAGTTGAATGTGCTTTGTAAGTGCAGAAGCCTTGCAAGTGTTGGGGACCGCCCAACAGACACACTGCCTTGTCCCTCGGGGGCTTTGGGGTTTATCCCAGCAGTCCTGCATGATTTGGGTTGATGCACCTCACATACCACAAGGACCCATTTTGCCTTTACCTGCYCTGCTGCCCCTGTCCCCTGCTTTGTGCTGAGCTGCTGCTGCAGCAAAGTTCATCCAAAGCAGAGCGAGATCCTCAGAGAGGAGCGGGGTGCCARATCTGCCGCGTTCCCAGCTCAATGAACTCGGATAACTCCTTCCCTTGGGGACACCCCTGAGCAGAGAAGGGCTGCACCCCTGCCAGACCCACACCTTGTTGGGGGAGCAGCGTGGTGAGGTAAAGCCCTGTTTTTGTATCCACAACAGCGCTGCATCAAGGTTGCCGCGTGTCATTTCATCACTCTGGCAAGCGGCGAGCGCGGGGCTTGGAGCGCCGAGCCTGATTTTTAATAAAGGAAAAATCTTTGCGCTCTCATTCTGCATCTGTCAGCGATCTCACTTTGGCTCGGCCCTGGAGGAGTTCAGCTGGCCCTCGTGTTAAGGAAAACCAACAAATTAGTACAGATGTTTTTCTGAGAGCTGCGGGGATCGGGGATCAGTGATTTAATACTGCCTGATATTTGATAGGGGACGCCCAGGGAATACGTGCTGGAAACCAGGAAGTAATATTACATGAAATCAAAATATAAATATGTTCCTAAAGGTTTAGGTAATTTTTTGCAATTTCCCCTTGTACAGTTCTAAATGAGGTTTCTCCTCCTCCTCCTGTTCTTCCTGCACTTGTTCATGTAGGAGCTGCATTCAAACAGCTCGGGGAGTAAAATGGAGGCTTCTTGTGGGGTTTTTGTGGGGTATTTGTAGAATCATGGAATCCTGGTTTGTAGGGGCCTTAAAGATCATCCAGTGCCACCCCCTGCCATGGCAGGGACACCATCCTCTATCCCAGGGTGCTCCAAATCCCAATGTCCAGCCTGGCCTTGGACACTCCAGGGATCCAGGGGCAGCCACAGCTTCTCTGGGCACCCTGTGCCAGGGCCTGYCCACCCTCMCAGGGAACAATTCCTKYCCAATATCCCATCCATCSCTGCCCTCTGGCAGTGGGAAGCCATTCCCTGTGTCCTGTCCCTCCATCCCTTGTCCCCARTCCCTCTCCAGCTCTYCTGGAGCCCCTTTAGGCYCTGGAAGGGGYTCTGAGCTCTCCCTGGATCCTTCTCCTCTCCAGGTGAGCACCCCCAGCTCTCCCAGCCTGGCTCCAGAGGGGCTCCAGCCCTTGGAKCATCTCCAWGATCCCTCTGGACTCTCTCCAGCAGGTCAACATCTTTGTGTAGTCTTTAGCACAGCTGAGGGGCACACATTTAAAAACAGATATTTTGGGAGGAGAAGTAGCCTTCACCACCAGAGGTGGAATTTTGCCTTTGGGAAGCATTCAGGCTTTGGGATCTGTCAATCATTATACCCTCCCTGCTTTTTCCAGCCCTGAGAACTCCTGAGAATCAGGATATTCCATGATTCTGTAACTCTGTGAATTGGCTTGGACCCACAAGGGTCATCATTTCCAACTCCAGACCTTCAGCTCCAAGCTCCTGCCAAGACACATCTTGAGGAAGTCACTGTGGCACCACTCTCCTTGCTGACACACCAACAATGTGTTTTCTGAGGCGGTTGGGGTATGATTTGATCCATGATGGTGCAAAAGGGCACAAATCTGTCATTTCCCAGCATTTTACATTTATGAACGTGCACAAGGTACAAAACCAGGTGTAGAAAGGGAAGGTCAAGTCATTTTCCACGTGTTCTGAATTTCGGTGACCTCTCTGAGTAGATTCATCATGKCCATGAGGAGTATCTGCCATTCTTCCTGGTGGCTCTGGACATTCAGGACCTCGTGATGTGTCACACTGGGGCGTCTTTGCCTTCCACCTCTCCTCCACRGGGTTTTTGTGTTGCTCAATGGCTTCACCGCTGCTGGGCTGGGCTTGCTGATACCTAAATAACTCACAGCATGAGAATTCATTCACGCCCTCCAAAAACCACAAGATATGGAAAAATTCATGTTATTCTTGACTCYCAAAAACATAGTAACTGAGATGAAGTCATAAGGGCTCAGCAATGACCATCAGGGGGATTTTGAAATCATTCCCAGCCCCTCTCTGTGTCCCTGGGATGCCCAGGGTACCCCAGCTGTCTGGCACTGGGGACTGATCCTGACGTGCACTGCTGAGTCCTGGCAATTTGGGAGTGAAGAATGGTTTTTCTGCTCAGCTTGGAGCTGGCAGGGCCTCCCAAGCAGGCGTGAGGTGACAGGGCTGTGGCTGGAGCGTTTTGGGTTGGAAAGCTGGCTGGCTGGTGAAGGTCACACCATAACTCACCTCCCAGGCAGTGCCTCGGATGCTGAGGTGCATCCTCTGGGTAATGTGGAGCTCAGAAGCGTCAGGAAGTTTGGCTGCTCAAAAGSCATTGCTTCATTCCGGAAGATGACACAAAGAGCAGCTCCTTCCCCTCGCATTTCCCTTCTTGGGCATGGACCCAAACCCTTCCTGATGTGTCACGGATTTACCGGTCCCTCACCAGTGGGTGCCATCCTGTCCTGGTTCTGTTGCCTTTTTCAGGTTAGGAATGAAACTGGAGATGGTTTTAGTACAGGAGGGGATATAAAAGTGGGTCTGTATTGGAGCAGTCATGGAAGAATATCCACACAAGCACCACAGGGGTGAATAGAGTTTGATAGATTTTAGGAAATAATTGATAAAAAGCACCAGTTAGGAGGACAAGTGGTGATGTAATTCCCCCCAGGTCAAGCCCCTTCTCTGCAGCCCCCCACCCTCAGTCCCAGCTGTATTTCTTTATGAAAATGTGTCTTGAAGACTTTGGTTCCCTGGAAGAACCAGGATGGGATGGGGGCTTTGTACCCCCAGGGCTCGGAGCTCTGGAATGGGTTTGTTCTTTCCAGCTGGGGAAAAGGGTGGGGAAAAGTACTGGGAAGGTGACAAATATATAACAGTAAAAAGGCAAAAGTCATTCCAGCATCAGTTCTCGTTGCTATTTCGGAACGTCAGAGACGCAGATTTTGTGTGTGCCTSGAACCATCCCCATGGTGGATTTGGGGTCAAACAAATGAACTTTTTACAAATGTTCTGTTGAGGYTGTACTGAAAACAAAGCTAATCAGGAGCCAATGGGCTTCTCAGCCATGGAAGTGTTGAGCCAAGGAAATCCAGTGACAATGTCCTGCGCTTCACAGCAGRGAAATTCCTGCTCTGGCTGCTCCTTTCCCTTTTTCTCATCAGGCTGTGCCTTCCTGAAGCACAGGGAGACTCTTGCCCACCTTACCCCTGGTGGTTTCCTGGCTGGCTGCGATTCTGTAAGTGTTTTGTTAGTCCTTCTGCAGGGATAGGAGGGCTGGGGTTTTTGTAAGGCCTCAGTTGGCTTTAAATTGTATAAACTTTGTACTCTTTTTACATCCAGCCTGCAAACTCAGGGAACATGTTCAACTCCAAAACAATCTCTCAACTTAGTGACAAATCTGCTTCCTATAAACCCAAGCTGTTGGCATTTGCTCTYACCCTCCTTTAATGCTTTATTAATGAAGTTCTTTTACAGCTGTTCCATTATTTCACCTGGGATCAGAGTCAGGGTCACAGGTGGATAATTATGTGGGTCATCCTGTTTCTATCCTCTTAAAACTCTGGCACAGCATAAGCTCTCTTCCAGCCCTCAGTGTTCCAAGGACTTATTAAAAGTCAACATTAACGATCCAGAGCACTCTCTGGCCAGGTCCCTTTCAAATACAAGTTCTCTGTGCTTGCTGATTTCAAAAGACCTCATTTACTGGCTGTGGTTTAACATCCTCCTTGGTTGCTGTTGGATTAGAGGCTGTTTCATCATTGCGTGATACCAGCAAATCCCACGGCTTCCTCTCCAACCCCAGGTGGCTGGAATACTTTGGAGCTGTGAAATACCCCTGGCTGAGCGTGGTTGTGCTTCTTGTGTGGAGTCAATACTGCTGTCAGGGGGTTTTGTTCCTCTGGAGTTATTTGGGGATTTTGTCCCGAAGGGAACGAGGCAGRAATCTGCTGTTTCCAGGCAGGGAGATCATCACCACGGGGTGAGATCTGTGTGGGGCACGAAGCACCAGGGCAGGGGCAGGGGGGAAAGGAAAGAGGGGCAAGAAAGCTTTTCTGCAGTGGAGATTGTCCCAAAGGGTGAGTTCATGTCCAGACTCAGGGATCAGAAAATCCCAGAATGGTTTGGGTTGGAAGGAACCTTAAAGGTCATCCTGTTCCACCCCTTGCCATGGACAGAGACATCTTCCACTGTCCCAGGGTGCTCCAACCCTGTCCAACCTGGCCTTGGGCACTCCAGGGATCCAGGGGCAGCCACAGCTTCACTGGGCACCCTGTGCCAGGGCCTGCCCACCCTCACAGGGAAGAATTCCTCCCCAATATCCACTCTAAACCTGTTTTCTTTCAGTTTAAAGCCATTTCCCCTTGTTCTATAGCAGCCCCCAGGGTGATGTCAGGGTGGGACAGGGGCCTTGTGAGTGGCCCTTGGAGAAAGGGCTCTTGGAGCACAGCAGGATGGTGACAGGGTGAAGTGGGAAAAGGCCATCTGGGATGGCACTGCAGGGACATCCATGGCATTATTGGCACAAGGACACATCTGCTTAGAAAGGATAACCTGGAGAAAACCATTTGGGGCTGGGGTGTGCTGGGCACTGTCCTTGGAGAGATGCTGCTAACATGGGGGAAAAAGGGTGAGAAGGGGGGRAAAGGGACAGTGGTTTAGGAGTGAGCCTAAAGGAAGTGGAGTGAAAATCATCCTTTTATTGCTGCCACAGGGATGCAAGAGCTCGGATGAGCAGGGGAGGAACCATCACTGCCCATCCAAAGCAGGAGTTTCAGATGCAGGAGCTGTGCCCAGGCCAGGCTGGGAAGGGTTGCAGAAACGGAAGGCAGGAAATCCTMAACCACAGACAGGGAGTGGACAGAATGGCACAATGTGGGTGTTTGGGTCTCTCTTATGACCAGACAGCTCAATGTTTCCTGCTGGAAACGGGAAGTAGAACATTCACTGGTGAGTGGTGGTGTTGGCCAACGTGGTGAGCAGGATGAGCTCKGTACGTGGGTGGCTGCTTAAAGATGAGCTTTGTTTTGGAAAAGTGTCACAGGGAARCAGCTGGTGGATCACTTCTGTCACTCCTGCTTTATCACAGCCACGTTGTGGGTGTCAGGAAATAAAGTGCACTCTGCAATTGTGGGAGATGTTTTTTGTTGCCCTTGGTGGATGAGAGGCAACTGAGCACAGAATGGGTGCTCAGTAACCATCAGCAATRAGCAGAGGTGGCTCCCAGGTAATTATGTTTAATTACAGCTCCTGTAATTATGCTTTTCTCTGTTTCAGACAGTTTAAAATCAGCCTGTGTGCCAGCTCCCTGTTTCTGCACACCTAGGCAGAGATTTTAGGCTCTATAGTGCAAAAGGTGAGCTGCTCAGGAACTAAGAAAATTTTCCAAAGCTTCCCTGCGTGCTTCTGTTGGCTTTTCTGATCCCACATCAATTGAAGATGAGCTGCCTCGGGGCTTAGCCCATTTAATAGATCCACAGTTGAAAATTTTGGTCCAGTTCAGCATAAACAGTACCCAAATTCCCATCCAACCGCTCTTGTAGATAAACATGTGTCCATGCAAAGAAACTCTGCTCCTGGAACCTGTGTTACTTGTGACATCTCCAGAGAATCTTTTGAAATAAAATCCTTCAATTACTTGGGCTTTTGCCTTGTATTTACTTAAGCACTTGCCATGACAAGAAGAAAACAAGTCCATGTCAGGGAATAGTGGCTGCTCCTGGTGATTTATTCTCAGCCAGATAATTTAATTGCCTTTCCTGCTGGGTAACYAGATACGAGGATGGGGAAGAGTAAACTTGCATGTCTTCAGCTCGCAGGTTGCTGGCACTCTGCTGTGGTCCTTTCCCTGTCTTGGGAAGCACGGCCTGGAGGCAGCTGTGAAAAGGTGGATGTGAGCAGGAGAACAAACCAGACACAGAACAGTTGCTAGAGGATCCCTGCCAAAGCAGCAAACTTAATGAAGTGAGATTTTGCCAGGCACGGRAAGAAAAAACCACCCCACTCAAAGCTGAAGTGTTTCATAATCCCTGAGGCTGTGGATGATGGGAGAGGGAATTGGGGGTYGGTGCTGCCAGCCTGGGAGGATGGGGGTGGCTTTGGAGGTGGCAGTGGGGACAAACCCCCTCCCTTCTGGGTGGGGAGCACAGCCCTGGATGTAATTTGTCCCCAGTGAGGTTTGCAAATAAATCACCAGGKGCATAAACAGAGGAGGGAAAACCCAGGCCAGGGAAAAGCTCTGCCTGGGAGGGTTTGGAGCTGACCTGGGCTGGGGTCTCTYGGGTTTTTGTGTTGTAAATAAAAAGATCTGTGCTGGGATGTACAAACAGGGCTCTCAGGCCTTCGGGCTCCGCATGACCGTGCTGTCAGCTGATCCTGGAAGTGATGCCTGATGATTTTGCTTTTCCTTTTTACACTTTCTCTACCCTCTCTGCATCACCCTGTACCCCTTACCCCGCATGTTTGTAATTCCTGTAGCCTGATATTCCAGCTCAGTTTAGGGGTTCTGCTGGGCAGAGACCAAACATCCTGAGGAAGGGCTCAGTGTGCCCTGTGCTATCTTAAACCCGAGCTCAGCCTTGGGTGAAGCCTTCTGTCTGGAACATCTTGTGTAAACTGGGCTCTGGCCTCATCCAGGGGGGGATTCATTGGAATAGGGGGACATTACTGCATTTTTGAAGTTTCTTATTGGGGAATCCTGGATAGATATGCTGATTCCTGAAACCTATAAAACTTGTACCCGTGCTGTACACGGGTGTGCATTCTGCCATCAARTTGTGCACCTGGGATCCCAAACACCGAGGTAAAACCCTTTTTATCTCCTTAACTGTGTCATTATTAAAAACTGGCCTTTCAAGGGGTGGGGGGAATTATCTTTAAATGTTCTGTGTGTGCACAGTCAGGTGTCAAAGGCAGCAATATGTGCATATGCATCTCTRTCTGGAGACACTAACAGTGCCTTGGGAGGGATGGAGAATAACAAAGGTGTGCAGTGACATTGGTGACACCTTTCCTGTCCCCAGGGACTCYTCTGGGAGCTTTGAACTGGCAAAGGGCTGAGGAGCCATCAGGCTTTGGAACAAAAGCCAATCCCAAGTGGCAAATTATTCTCAGCACTGGGAACTCTGGAATGATTCCAACAGTTAAAAAGGGAGCAGAGGAAACCACCCTCTTCTGAAGCCTTCCTGGAGGAAATTATTCCATTTAGCAGGAAGGGCAGCTTTTAGGTGAGGAGGATGCAGTTAGGTGTGATTTTGGGTGAGGAGGATGCAGTTAGGTGAGATTTGAGCTCAGTTGGGTGGGATTTGAGCTGAGAGCAGACCCAAATCATGAAATTACCCAGCAGCACCCAGAGCATCAGGACCTGCACATTCTCCAGTGGGCTCCTCATGCCTTTGGAGGGCAGATGAGTCGGGATCTGGGTCCCCCTGCCTCGCTGTGCCAGTTTGAATCCAGTGGCAATGGTGTGAGGCAGGATGTGCATTCCCTCTGTGCCACCTCCCCACCTTATTCATGTGGGAAATTTGGCAATGAGGGAATGTGACCCCCAAAGGCTGAGATGGGTCACCCCCACTGCAAGGATTTGTTATGTTAAAGGAAAACACCTTTTCTGGGATGTGCTGGGTGTTTCAGCTTTGGTGTGACCACTGGAGTGTCCCCAGGGGATTTTAACGATTTTAACAATTTTAACAATTTTAACAATTTTAACAATGTGCTGTAGAACAATTTGCAGTGTCCTTCGTGCAGAAATTCAGAAGTTTGAGCTGGGAATTGTCATAAACCATAAATTGCTGCTGAGAGCTTGGGGTTGTGGGAGAAAAAAGTGGCCCCACAAGCCCTGAATCTGCAACTCAGCCAATTATTGTGTATGACTGAGTCCTGAGAAAAGAAAGAGAGTGTGAACAACCTGCATAGAAGAGGAATACCACATCCTTAGCTACTGTTGAGAGAAGGAGATTAGAATCCAGAATTAATAACACAGGTAGCTAAAAATTATAAACATTACTAATACTGTAGCTTTTACAAACTCACCAATTATGTACTAATTACTAATTAAACAGTTGTCTCTTAACCAATGTATGTTTAACACAAATGTATACTCTAGTTGCTAAAGTAGATAAAAGAARCTTGTCCCACAATAAAGTTCATTCTTTCTCTCTTTTTTTTMRCCTMTTTTTGTGTGTTTTGTATCTKTTATTTTATGTTGCTATTTAGCCAGCAGTGACACGGGGATTCATGAAGCTGGAGGATGTGGTGATAAGGTGAGAAGCTGCAGGACTCTTCCCTCTGAAGGACAGCTTTGCTCTCCAAACCTGGATGGTGCCAGTGGTGGGGAAGGTGTGGGGAGAGGATCTGCTGAAGGGTGACACGTGGGAGGGATGGGTGTGGGAATTGGGATGCTGAGCTCCTTCCCAGCACTGTCTGGGACTTCTGGGAGAGCCCCTCTGAGTCACAGGAACCAGTGATAACGATAATTCCTTCRCTCCAGTCCTGTCTGGCTGCTTCAGCAGACTCCAAACTTTCTGGGAGGGAACATCCTCTGTTATTATCATTATTGGCAAAATTGCAGTGCCATAGTCACAAATTTACCATATTTTCCTGTGTTCTGCTGAGCTGAGATGAARCAACCAAATTTTGGGTGATGTGCAGCTCTCACCTGACTCAACAGGAGCTGAAATTGAGATGGAGCACTTTTGACTGCAGAATGGGATGCAATGTGCTGGTTTGCCTTCAAATCCAGTTGGGTGAAGGTGAATCAGCTGAGATTTTGGTGTTTGTATCTCACGTGGGTTCAGGCAGATTCCACTGACCAGAATTCCTCAGCTGACCCCAAACTGGTCCATGTAGGTGTTTTGGAAGATCAGGAGTGCCTGGTGGTGCTGTGAGACAGGCTGAGGGTGTTCCAGCACACAAAATGGGTGTGAGATCAGCTCTCATCCCTGTGTGTCACCGAGAGTGATGAAATCTCACCGCTCTGCAGGGTGGCAGCATCTCCGTGCTCGCTATCGAAAGTGCAAGCAGACAACAAATTAAACCCAATTATGTTTGTTTCCCAGGCCTYTGTTTATGCAGGGGATTAAGCCTGGCTTCAGCTGTTGGGATTTGGCAAAGGACAGAGCCCAGCTCTAGCTGAACCAGGGAAGAACTGCTGCCGGGAGGAAGAGAAGTGAAAATCAGCAGTTACTGAAGGGCTGGTGAATTTTGAGGTGTGCAAGGGGTGTCTGCATGCTGCAGCTGGAAAAATAAATTGGTTTTTTTTGTTATTTTCCTTGTCCTTAAGGGCTCTGCAGATGGCTGAGGCTGAAGCACCTCACCATTTCACAGAATGYTCTGAGTTGGAAAGGATCCACAAGRATCAGTGAGCCCARYTCTCCAGTGGCACCACTTGKCACTGCCARCTGAGRAATCTCCTTGGGAGGGTGGGAGAGGGGTCAGGGGCTGGGCAAGGTGTGCTGGGGAGGATGGACAAAGATGTTGAGAAAGTCGAATGGAAGATCTGAACGGTTAAGGGTGGACTTGATGATGATGTGATTGTTTTCTGTATGAAACCTCAGAGCATTGCTTTAACTGAAAATGGGGATTCAAGGACTAATGAAAGGGGTTATGTCATATGGAAATAAATAAATCAACTCTAAACCTTCTAACTTCCTGATAAATCCCCCAAAACTGAGATTTCCTGTGTCAGCAGCATCTGTGAGCTCTTTCCCTGAAATTGGAAGGCCTCCTCCGAGAGGGATCAAAGGGAAGGAGGCTCAACTCCACTGCTCCTGCAGATCTATTTGCCTTAAATGCACTTGTTAAAAAACACAAAAAAATATCTCGAGGAATGCTGCCTTCAAAAACAAGTTATTCAACCTGGGACTGCCTTTTGGAGGCTGGTATTGAAGCAGACGCCAAGTTTCCCCTCAGTGCTGTCCATCCAAAAGCTGAGTTTAATTTTTCAGACATTCTGCAGCACCAGGGAGAAGAGCTACAGGGAGATGCTGCAAGAATTTTATSCCCAGCATCCAAATGCCTTACTCCTAAAAGTGGCTGCAATTTGGAATAATTCTGGTTTATGTGTTATTGATAGGTTTTAGGAAATTAGCATAATTGATAAAAAGCACCAATTAGGAGAACAAATGGTGATGTAATTCCCCTCAGATCAAGCCCCTTCTCTGGAGGATTTTAACTTTGTTACTCACTGTACTTGTTGATGAAAATGTGTCTCAAAGACCATGATTCCCAAGAAATTCCAGGAAAACCCAGGATGGGATGGGGGCTTTGTACCCCCCAGGGCTGAGAGCTCTGGAATGTTTGTATCTGAAACCTCAAAGCACTGCTTTTAACTGAAAATTGGAATTCAAGAACTGAATGAGAGGGTTTATGTAATTCGTCACATTATTTCTATGTGATTATTATTGATGTGTGATTATTATTGATGTGTGGTTATGTGTGATTATTTAATCAGAAAATTGAGAGATAGGACAGGGACTAATGGGTTCAAACTAAAAGAGAGGAAATTTCCTTTAGATATAAGGAAGGAATTCTTGGTTGTGAGGGTGGGGAGGCCCTGGCACAGGGTGCCCAGAGAAGCTGTGGCTGCCCCTGGATCCCTGGCAGTGGCCAAGGCCAGGCTGGACAGGGTTTAGAGCACCCTGGGACAGTGGAAGGTGTCCCTGCCATGGCAGAGGGAGGAATGAGATTAATTTTAAGGTTCCTTCTAACCCAAACCATTCTGGCATTCTGTGGTTATCACAGGTAACCAAAAACTCTTAATCTCYCAGTGCTGAAATCTCTCAGAGCATCACCTTGCTGAATGTTGCCACCAAAACATTTGCACATGGCTTTTCTGGTCACATATTTGCAGCTGAAGCCCATCTGTTCGTTGAGTGTGTTGATAAAAGAGGAACAAAGAGGATTTCTGTGGCTGCACACACAGGTAGGACCTTGCTGCTGAGGTGCTGTTGTGAGGAGCTCAGTGTCAGCTGGGCCAGGGTTTGGGGGTACCACAGAGTGCTTTGTCACAGCCAAACAGATGCACTGGGCAGCACAAACAGTGCTGGGGGCTCCTGAGGAGCTGAGGTGARGCTGGATCCCAGATCCCATCCCTGGCAGTGCCCAAGGCTGGGCTGGACAGGGCTCTGAGCACCCTGGGACAGWGGGAGGTGACCCYGCCATGGCAGGGGGTGGCACTGGATGGGCTTTAATGTCCCTTCAAAACCAACACTGTGGGATCCTATTCCATGATCCCACACATCCTCCAGCTCTGGGGCTTTCTGAAGGCATTGCCTGCTGTTTGCTGCTCCTCTTGGCTCCCTCCTCCTCCTCCCAGCCACGGGCTGTGCTTTGTATTTCCCCTTTTATTGCCTTTGGCTCCGTCACGATGGGCGGTGCAGTATTTTTGTTCTCCTCTTAATAATCTTTTGGCGGCTGTTGGACATCGTCCCTCATTGTATTGGTGGAGGATTAGCCSAGATGATGGGAGATATTTCCTGTCCCAGCCAGCGGGATGGGCTTTGCAGGGCTTGTGCCTTCTTTTCACATGGTGTAATGCTTTGTTTGGGAATGTGCAGAGGCAGCTCCTCGATGGGAAGAAAGAGCAGCCCCTGATCGCTTTTATTTGTGGCAAGGAGCCACAAAACAGGCAGAGTTGGGGATATTCCCAGGCTGGACAGAGCTCAGGGCTGGGGGCTGAGGTCACTGGTGGCTGCTCACGCCTCTGGTTTGTGATAAGGGGCAAATAGATCTGCTCTGTTTACCCCAAACTTGTCTTTAGAGAATCACARAATCACAGAATAGGTTGGAAAGGACATTAAAGATGGGTTTGTTGCAACTTCCAGCCTCCTTCCACCAGGCCAGGCTGCTCTAAGCCCTGTCCAACCCAGCCTTGGGCACTGCCAGGGATGAGGAGTCCATTTGCTGGCTTTTTCAACCTAGAAATGAAACTGGAGATGGTTTTAGTACAGGAGGGGATATAAAAGTGGGTCTGTATTGGAGCAGTCATGGAAGAATATCCACACAAGCACCACAGGGGTGAATAGAGTTTGATCGATTTTTGAAAATAATTGATAAAAGACACCAATCAGGAGGACAAGTGGTGATGTGATTCCCCACATCCTCAGTCCCAGCTGTAGAGCCCCCCAGCTGTATTTTTTTATGAAAATGTGTCTTGAAGGCCTTGGTTYCAGGAAGAATCAGGATGGGATGGGGCCTTGTACTCCCCAGGGCTCAGAGCTCTGGAATGTGCTGGGGAAAAGGATGGGACAAGTCCTGGGAAGGTGACAAATGTATAAAAGTAAAAAGGCAAAAATCATTCCGGCATCACATTTAACTGCAGGGATTCCCTTGATAAGGGCTGGGGAATGTGAATGCTCCTGGTGCTCTCTGCTCACACCTATGGCTGTTAAATGAGGATGCTGCAGGGCTCATCCTTCAGCAAGTTTGGGAAAAGCTGTGCTTGATGAAGGGGCAGAGGGAATGAGGGTGCAGAAGGGTGTTCGCAGCCATCCATCTGCAGGGCAGCGGCAAACAAGATTTTCTGCAAAAAAAAACAAAAAAACAAAGCCATGCCTGGAAAAAGGTTGAATTTCTGGGAAAGTGATTGGGGAAGGGTGGGTGTAGGTCCTGGTGACGGGATGAGGGTGTTATCTGGCATCCCTCAGTAACCACAGCCCCTCTCAGGTTACTGTTTACTGGCCCAGATGGGATCTCCAAGGGAAGCTGTTTTCTCTCGCAATAGCTCCTCATCTCCAGGACCGAGCCTTGTGCTCGCTSTCCCGTCCAGCTGCAAGGCTTCAGTGACTCCTGAAAACCCCCAGGGCTCTGTCTTCCCTCTGCTGTGTCTTATCAGAGCTCAAGGTAGTGATCCTGCCCCGCTCTGGATCTGAGTTTCTGTCTGCTGGCGCTCCCAAGGCTCAGATGCTGAGCTCAGATGCCCAGTGGGGCTCACGTTACTGGACAGAGGTTTAATGTTACACCACAGATTGGAAGGGGAGACAATCTTTAGGCAGGAAAAAAAAGGACTTTGCTGGTTCCAAGGCGATTTTAATAATGAGTGATAGGTTGGGGGGAGGGATTGGCCGTGACCTGATCCCTTTGTGATGCTTTGGAAAGGCAAAGRCTGCGGGATTCTGGCACCTTCCTGCCAATCCCGAGTGTGGGATGTGGTACCAAGGGCTGAGAACAGCTCAGGAGTGGAGGGAGGAGGTCAATGGCTGCTGGGAGAAGCCGGGGATGAAAATGCCCCACATTCCTTTGTTTGTGGTTTGTGCTGATTTAGACCCCTCGTATCAGCAGCCTGAGATCAGCTGCTCCAGCAAACGTGCCTTGGGTTTCTCTGGAATGCTGTGCTGTGGGATTGTCACTTCAGTTATACCAGGAAAACAACTTCAAGGAAGCCCTGATTTATTTTTGTGTCGGCTTTGCTCTCTCTCTCTTTTATTTTTGTGCAGAGCAAGCACAAGCTCCATAACTTTACTCCCAGGAGTCATCTTTGATTTTCAGTGAGTGAATGTGGGGAGGAACTTCTGAAGCAGAGAGAAAACCCACCACATGTGGGATGTGACTCCTTAAAGGGTGGGAAGTGAGAATCTCTCATCAACCCCTGCTCTCCTGGTTTGCTGCTCTCTTCCAGTGGGAGCCATGGAAAGGACTGGGCTTTAGGCTGAGTTGTGAATGCTTTATCCCATAACTGCCTGAAATGTTAAAAATGGGACTTATGTTGGAAAATATACCCATTTAAAAATGTTTTAGATAACTTTAGTAAAAGATTTTGTTCAACTTTGTCCCAGGAAAGGCGCTGAAGTTTCTTTGCAGGGCGTTGTTCCACCAGGGGAGGCCTGAGGAGCTTCACAGCTCAACAGAGAGGGAGGGGACAGGAGAGAAGGGACATCAGTGGCCATCAGTGGCCATCAGTGACCATCAGTGGCCATTGGGACCATCAGTGACCATCAGTGACCATCAGGGACCATCAGTGGCCATTGGTGATCATCAATGGCCATCAGTGACCATCAGTGACCATCAGTGACCATCAGTGGCCATTGGGACCATCAGTGACCATCAGTGACCATCAGTGACCATTGGGACCATCAGTGACCATCAGTGACCATCAGTGACCATTGGGACCATCAGTGACCATCAGTGACCATCAGTGACCATCAGTGACCATCAGTGACCATTGGGACCATCAGTGACCATCAGTGACCATTGGGACCATCAGTGACCATCAGTGACCATCAGTGGCCATCAGTGACCATCAGTGACCATCAATGGCCATCAGGGACCATCAGGGACCATCGGGACCATCAGTGGCCATTGGTGACCATTAGAGACCATCAGTGACCATCAATGGCCATCAGTGACCATCAGTGGCCGTTAATGGAACATCAGCCCCAAACCTCCCCCCTGTCTGGTTGGACACACCTGGTCTGGGCAAAGAGGAGCAGGACCTGATCAGCATTGGAGCAGAACAAATCCAGATCCAACAGGAATCCTAATCTTGAGAACTGCACAATGTTGGACCAAGGAACATTGAACTAATAAAGTTCTCTGGGTTTTGACTGTATAAAATTTGGGGAAAATCTTGTAAAATTGAGGTGTCATGAAATGATTTTCCCTGCTCACCCAGGCCCATGTGTAGATTGAGATGATTTCTGTGGCACATCTTGGCCAGAACAACATCCTGGCCTGAAAATAAAGCAATGCCTTCACTTTCTAACATTAAAATGTTGTTGGAGAGTTTTGTTTTTCCCGCAGTTTCGGTGACACTCAGAACAAGTTGACGGAAGATCAGGGCCCAGAAAAAGCAGGTTTTGGTGTGTGATAACTATAAGAACCTGTTTCTCCTGCCCATCTGTGTCCACAGAGCCCTTCCAGCCCAATGTGGGGCTGGTGAAGAAGACACCAGCCCCACGTTCTGGGACCTGGCAGAAGGTAAAGGATGAAGGAGAAGGGGAATATTCTCAGCAGCCAGAGCAGTGAGCAGCTCCCAGCGCTTCCCCAAACAAATTTGTGTGTCAGAGCTGTGTTTTTGGACAGGTGCTCATTGCTGAGCCAGGGGAGGGATGGGAGGCTGAAGAAGAGATCAAACATCTCAGCCAGAATCTGCAGAGACACCGAGAGGGCTCTCTCTTCTTTCAGAGAGTAATTAATAATTTGTCTCCAAGAAATATTGTGAAGGAAACAGCCTGGGGAAGGGAACAGGAGCTAAACTGTTCTCCAAAGCTCCTCCTGACACTTTTAATCAGCGCTGCTGTGTCTCCCATTGACAGCTTTTGAGGGACCGCTGATCGCTCTTCGTGCTGGTCCCAAAATCAGCTCTGTCAGGAGTTAGAAATACCAGAACTCTTCCAAAGAAGCTTATTTTTATTATATTCCCAGCCTAATGCTGGAAACCAAAGAGCTTTAGAACAGAACTGGCTGCAGCTCCAACATTTCCCTTGAAAGAAAGTATGTTATGGGAAAAATCCCTTTTTTGACAGCCTTCCACAGAAAAAAAAAAAAAAAATCCTAATTTTCCCACAGGAAACTTGTAAGTCGTGGGTTTTTTCCCTCACTTTTTTGTTGTCTCTAAGTTTTTCCAGCTTGAGTTTGATGTTTCCAAGCGTTGCTGTCGGTCTGAGCTGGCAGAAGGTGCACAGGGGTAGTGACCAGAGAGGCTTTTCCTCCCTGCCTGGGGGAAGGAGGTGGAAATCCACCATCAAAAAGTGCAATTTTGAACCACAGTAAACTTTCTACAGCGTATTTTTTTTCCCTGAGGTTTCCTAGGTGGCAACAATGGGCCCCTTAAAGGATGAGGTGACTCACAGTGGTACCTGTGGGATATTTAAAGTTGATTTTGCTCTGTGYTGCAGTGGATGTGTGTCCTGAGGCTGAGGTTCCTGAGAATGTGGCTGAATTCTGGCTGAATTCCTCAGCCACAATGGGAACTTGCAGGTGCTCTCCCAGTGATGAAAAAGGAATAGGACAGGTAGATGTCATTGAATTTATTTATAAATACATTTAATTTATAATTTGAAATGTCTATTCAAAATAAATAAATTTATAATATATTTATAAATAATTTAGATTTTTAAATAAAAATAATAATTTCAATTTTTTATTTATAAATAAATTTATTTATTTAAACAAAATTTATTTACTAATAAATTATATATATTTATTTATATCATTAAATTCAACATTTTGCTCTACCTACACCTGCATCAGGCAGCGTCAGAGCATCGAGAAAGAGGAGATTCCCCTGGGAAGGTGTTGCAAATCCTGCAGCCTCTGGAAAGTTTGGGAGAGCAGCTGCTGGTCCTGGCTGGGAAAAGCTGGACACCCAGTCCACCTGTTTAGAAAAACTCTGCAAACAAATACAAAATAGTATTGCTATTTAATAATACAAAATAGTTTGGTCCTGGAAAGAAGGGGATTTTTTCTGCTCATTGTTTCTTTGGGCTGATGCTCACCCATGTTTGGGTGAGAAGATTTATATTTAAAACATAAAATAAAATATAAGATATGTAAAATAAAGCTGTTTTCTCATCCACAAGGCTTTGGACCTGCAGCAAGGGGGGTGACAGAGAACAAAGGTCCCGAACAAAGATCAGCTCAGCGTTCTCTCTGGCAAACAAACATCTCGAGGATCCCTTGCACACAGAATGCGAGCAATGTTTTAATTTCTGYGGGGTTTTTACTATTATTATTGTAGCTGCCAAGAGTTTCCTCGCCAGCTTTCTGTGTTTTGGTTATTTTTAATCCTTGCTTGTTTGCGTCTCTGTCCCAGCCTTCTCAGGCTTTTACGACTGCAGCCCTAACCCCTSGTGCCCTGCAAACACATGGTGCACGACTTCCCTCACGTGAGGCAGCTTTGATGTCAAAATCGAGTTAAGTATGTGCTTCAGTGTTTATAAGACCGGGTCCTGAGTTCCTTAACCCTTGCCCAAGAAGTTTAGTTTGCCGTGGCTTTCCCAATAAATCCCTGTCTGCTTCATTTCGGAGAACAACTCTGTGTTTTTCCCCACCTCAGCTGAGAGACACCACAGATGTGTGATACTTGGCACTGTGATCTTTTATTTTTTYMTTTTTTTCCCCCTCTTTGTTTTTGCTTATAACTTTGTGTCCAGGCCTCCAGTATCATGTTTTCCCTCCTCTATGGCTCTGAATAATCAATTTGGAAAGCCAGGAAATAAATCAAAGCTCCAGATAGTAATGGAGAAAGAACGAAGGGAAAAGCAGACATATGGATTTCATCACCAACAGAGAATAACATGTATAATAATAACAACAGAGTGTAAATGAGTGTATGTACTCACGGGAGGCTCTTCCAAAATGATTGTTTTTGTACATGATTGGGGAAGTTATTTTGTGGCCGGAGTTCTTTGGAATGATGGCCTCAACTGTTTCCCAGCCCTGTTTTTTCACAGCAGTGGGGCAGGAGGAAAGCTCTGGTGCACCTTGGGGAGGGTTGAGMGGCTCTGGGGATGTCCCTGGAGGAGCCTGGCTCGCGTGCTTGGCCATGCTGGTTCCCATCCTCGTGTCCCAGCCTGGAATTCGCTGCCCCTCCCCTCCACAAAATCAATCAGGCGTGTGAGCCCTTCCCTGGCCAAGAAAAATGATGGAGAGAACATTGTCTGAGGGTGTAAAGAAAGCCCTGTGTTTGCTTTGGAGCCCCAGACCCCCGTGCTGGGTCTGTGATAGACACAGGGGGGGTGTGGGGAGGGCACCACAGAGACCCTGCCATGGGCACTGTGGGGTYGGTGCTGAAAGCAGCACAACAGATTTTGTTTTCTTTCCCACAGAATGGGATTCCTCTTGCCTTGGATGTTCTTTCCCTCTGTGATAGGAGGGTGAAATGCCCTGATTTTGGACAAGGGATGGAGGGACAGGACACAGGGAATGGCTTCCACTGCCAGAGAGCAGGGATGGATGGGATATTGGGAAGGAATTGTTCCCTGGGAGGGTGGGGAGGCCCTGGCACAGGATGCCCAGAGAAGCTGTGGCTGCCCCTGGATCCCTGGCAGTGTCCAAGGCCAGGCTGGACAGGGCTTGTGGAACASTGGAAGGTGTCCCTGCCCATGGACAGGAACAGGATGATCTTTAAGGTCCCTTCCCACCCAAACCATTCCAGGATTCTGTGATCAGTCAGAGCTGTCCATTGCCAATGCTTGGTTTGATGTCACTGATGCTTTAGCTCAAGGGCAGTTGGATTTAAACTTTCTTTACCCCACCTCATTCTCAGTCATCTTCTCCACCTCCATCACTGCAAAAATACCCTTCCTTTCCCCATTTCTCTGAAATCCTGTATTACTGATGTGTTTTTACTGGTTGGGTAGTGGGTGTTTCAACCCAGAWTTTATTTTTTAAAAGCTTCTGGGATAATCCCACAATCCCCAGAGGTGGGAAAACAATCGAAGCCAAGGGTGAGTTGTTCTTCGTGTTCCTCATCTGCAGATGGAAAATTAAGATCCAACCCCTGCTGAGGTTTGCTTACCATGCTGGTTACTAATCTCTTCTAGAGGGATTTTGGTTAAATGTTTTTCAGTCCTCAACAATTCCTGGAGGAAACGGAGGTTTTTCTACTGAAAGATCTTAGGAAAGAAATAGGAACACTTGAATTTTGATGATTCTTAGGTCAGGGATTCTGATTTACAGTCAGAGGCTAATGGAGAATCCTTGGAAATGGTATTTCTGAGCTCTTGCTGCTGTGACGTGGATGTGAAGAAAGCCAGGACACTGCAAAAGTTGATCAGATAGGGCAACGAGTTCTCCCCAGCTCATTTCACAATCCTGAGTACAAATCCAGCACCTTTCACCAGCAATAAAAATCACACATTTTTCTACTTTAGTTTAGATTTTCCAAAAAAAAAAGAAAGCACAAAATAAACTCTCCCTGGCAGGACCCACCAGCTGTCCTGTCACTGCATTTCGTTGTGAAACAGCTTTTCCTGATCAGAGCTYGTGCCCTGGGTGCCATTTTTGGCTGGAAGGGGATGCAAATGTATGCAAATGAGCTGGGCTCAGGGGCTGTGTGACCACCCTGTGTGGCAAGAGGAGGGGGTGCAAAATCAGGAGGAGAAGCTCACGGTGAGCTGTAGGTCAGAAGAGCCTCTGAGTTCCAAGTGTTTCATTTTCAGCCTGAAAAACCGCCTGGTGCTGCCTCTGACTCGCTTTTCAGTGAATGCTCAGCCTGGATCTGGAAGGCAGGACTGTGCTTGGAGCCTTCACCCCGGGTTTTGGAGACACCAGGAGTGTTTTCTGTCATCCCACAAGCTCAGGGATTACTTGTTAAAAGCTCTTACAAAATGCTGGTGTTCCGGTTGGCGATTCCAAGGCGGGTTTTCCGCAGAGCTGGGGACTTTGTTGCTGCTGAACCTTGTCAGGTTTTGCAAGTCCAGAGTGTTTTGCTGCAGCAAAACTTCTTTCTCAAGACTTTTTCCAGGATGTTGTAGTTGCTGGCACCATGAGRCAAAACCATCTGAGGAGTGGAGCAGACGCTTTGGATGCGTTTTAGCGATGACTAAGCTGGCGTGAGTCAGTTCAACTCGAGCAGAGGGTAYCTCAGAGCTGGGRGATCATGAGATGCTTTGGSKTGGRAAAGACATTAAAGATCATCYCATTSMACCCCTGCCATGGYAGGAACACTTTCTGCTGTCCCAGGTTGTTCTAAGCCCTGTCCAACCTGGCCTTGGACATTCCAGGGATGGGAATCTCTCCTGCTTGGCTGTGAGCACAGCAGCAATTCCTGAGGCAKGGCTGCAAGGTGGCCCCAGCTGGAATTCCTGCATCCCTGCAGGTCTGGGCTCACCCTTGGGTTTGTGTTAAACAGAGGTGTGAGAACCCCTGGATTGCTCTGATCCCAATCTGAGTGTGTTTCTTACAGCTCTCCCAGCTTCACCAAAGGCCTGTGTGAGGCTGCTTCCTGTGCTGGAGGCTGAGGATTCGCTGTTTTGTCACAAAAACTGTGTTTTGTCGCTGAGTTTTACTCAGAGAACCCTTTTGGAAGCTCCTGAGGGGATGGGGACCCCAGTTTGTGTTCTGATGCCATTCACCATCCCTCTCTGAGTGACCATTCTCACCAGAGCTTGTTTAACTCCACACAGAGCTTGTTTAATCCCACACAGAGTTTGTTTAATTCCACAGGGCAGCAGAACACGGCTTTTTCAGGGGCTGTGGGGCTCTGTTGTGTTYCTGTCTCACCTGAATTGCAGCAGTTCCATCTTCTGCTCAAGCAGAATCACCCGTGTGGAGTTTTAGGACCATAATTTGATATCTCTCAGTGCTCCTGCACATGGAGTTCTCATCTCCTCTCAAATTACACTGGGTGCCTGCTGAYCTTGAGCTCCTGCCTCAGTTTCCCYGCTCAGATGGCAATTAAAGCTGCTCCTACAGCTAATAAGCCCTCTTTGGATTATATTCCTGCTTAGCCCAATGCAGTAACACCATTAAACCYTCAGCCATCCCTGAGCCTGCAAATTCATTAATTCCATGAATGAAAATCATGAATCATGAATAAAATTTGTGAATCTGAAGCTGTGCAGCCCCTATCACTGCAGACACCAGCACTGAATATTATGAAAACCCTTTCCTCAGCCCATTCCTCATTTTTACAAACCCCTTTTGCACCTCTGGAGCCTCTGTTCCTCTACCTGCAGCAGAAATCCATCCGAGCAGAGGCTGTTGTGTGGGAGGAAGGCTGTTTTGTTGCCATGTGGACTGCGGAGCCGCTTGTTTTGTGATGACAACGCCAGCTCAGGGAGACCCTCCCGGGCTTTTCCCGAGCTGTGCTGGCACCGTGGTGCTCAGAGGAGTGAAAACACGTGTTTGTGTTCTTCTCTGCAGCTCAGAGAGCTGACTCACCGGGSAACATGGCTGGGGTGATGAGGTGTCGCTTTTACAGTTGTTTCTCTGAGCACAGCCACTTTTGGAGGCTGYTCCACATGCCTGAGGATTGGGGAAAACCAGACTGGAGTGGTCCAGAGCAAAGCTTTGGAAAGCAGCAGCGGGCGGGGAGTCCATGTGTTGGAAAATATTTTAAAATATTTATATATTTCTTTTAAAGTATTTCTAAATTTATTTTTAAATATTTATATGTTTATATAATGTTTTTTAAAGCCTAAAAATTTTTTATGTAACTTTAATCACATTTTGTTTGCCTTTGCCCCTGGGGGAAGGCACTGAAGTCTCTTTGCAGGGCATTGATCCACCAGGTGAGGTCTGAGGAGCTCCACAGCTCAACAGAGAGGAGTGGAACAGAAAATAAGGACCATCAGTGACCATTAATGGCCAGCAGTGACCACCAGTGACCATCAAATACCATCAGTGACCATCACTGGCCGTTAATGGAGCATCAGTTCCAACCTCTCCCCCCTGGCATGGTCAGACACCCCTGGTCTGGGAACAGAGAGATGAGGAGCAGGACCTGATCAGCATCAGAGGAGAACAAATCCAGATCCAACAGGAACCCAAATGTTGAGAACTTTAAATGAACATTGAACCAATGGAGTCCTCTGAGTTTTGACTGGATAAAATTTGGGGGAAATCTTGTAAAATCCATATATCATGGGATGGTTTTCTCTGCACACCCCAGCTCTGTGTGGATGAAATTATTTCTGTGGCACATCCTGGCCAGAACAAAGTCCTGGACAGAAAATTAAGAATTTCCTTGATTTTCTAACTTTAAAATGTTGTTGTAGAGTTTTTGTTTTTCCCTCAGTTTTGGTGACACATGCCTTGATTCAGGCACAGCTTTAGGGATGCAGGAACGTGCAATCAGTGAGACACAGACCCTCAGATATTTTGGGATTTGATTCCTGTGGTCCACTGTGATCTGTTTATGTTTTATATCACTTAGATAGAAGCTCTTTAATCTCCCAGAGCTTATGCACATACCTTAGCCCGCTGCAGATGGGTTGGATAAGCAGAAAGCAAACCAAACCCAACCAAAAAATAAAAATCTCCTCAATCAAAACCTCTTTAARCAGCCCACAGCACACATCCCCAGGGTGCTTTTGACTGTCTTGCCAATGCAATATATATTTTATTGAGCTTTTAAAACGTGGGCAGGGTAATTGAGCTCTGTGTGTTTGGCTGTGAATTAACCCTTGCAGCCAGCTCTGGGTCATCTCTTCTCCTTCCCTAAAGGTCATGTTTCCCACAGCATCTCAAGATTTCCAGGAAACATTCCTTCTGCAGRGTCTGGGATGGATCTTTTCCAAKCCCTGTGCCATRGTGTGGCTTGGGAGAGTTGGCACARCCCCTTCCTCTCGTGTTGGCAGCTCCTGCTTTCTCCCTTGCTCTGTTTGCAAGGGAAGAGGAAAGGGGTGATCTCAGCGTTGTGARTTGATCCCAAATTCCTTTTGTCTCCAGTGTGGCTTGGTATTCTTCAATTCTGCAGTTAAATTTTGTGGGGAGAGCAAACATCTATTAATCTTGCTTGCAAACTCAAAAATTAGCTGCAGGATGGAATGAGCTGTGCTCCGTGGTGCRTCTGGTTATTCCCTAAAGCACCAAGAGTGATAAAAACCACGTTACTTTCCTCCTGCCTCGCACATTAATAATGCTGAAATAGTGCTTTTATTCCAAACCTTCAGTAATCACAACTCCTGGACTCTAATCTCAGTTTTTATTACAGGTTTTTATTAGTGGAAGTGGCCATTGTTTTTGGGTGCACTAGTCCCGTGGTTGACTTTCTCAGAATGGACACGTGGTGGGATTTTTGGGGCTGTTCTGTGCAGATTTGGGCTTGATTCCAGAGAAGCTGTGGCTGCCCCTGGATCCCTGGAAGTGTCCAAGGCCAGGTTGGATGGGGTTTGGAGCTGGTGATGGTGGAAGGTGTTCCTGCCATGGCTGGGGTTGGGACAAGATGACCTTTAAGGTCCTTTCCAACCCAAACCATCCTGGGGTCCTGTGGTCCTTGTGGGTCCCTTCCAGCTCAGAATTTTCTGTGATTTTACAGCAGATTTGTGAGGATTCTGACCCTCCCAACCCCAGCTGTCACCTCTGAAACACCAAATCCAATGACATCATCAGACCTCCTGTGATTTCATATTCACCATCCCAGTGCTGAAGTCCCCAAATGTGCCAGCTGCCTTCTCAGAATAAGGGCTGGAAAATCACCTTTTKCTGCCTTGGCTCCTCCTGTAGGGAGAGGAGGACTCGTACCTACCTCAGAGCAGAGTCGTGGTCGATAATGTTCGCAAAGTGCTTTTTAATCCCCTGCTGAAAGGCTCTGTGCAAGTGTGAGTTATAATTATTACGTAAATGTGGCTCACATTTTCCTGCCCGAGCCTTCAGCTTGCCACAGYGATGTTTTCCCAGCCTTTATGTGGATGCCATTGGGTTTGTAGCTTCCTGGCTCGCTGCAGGAAGGCACAGCCTTCCAAAAGAGAGAATTAAATCCTTTTCATCAGCTGGGAAAGCCAAACCAAACTCCAAACCGCTCTCAGCAGAGCTTTCCAAGGGGAGAATCGATGCTCCACCAGCAGGGAAGAGATGCAACTCCACCAAAAACGGGTGAAAGTCTCYAGTTCCTACCTGCAGGTGCCCACCTTGGGAGCAGAGGGTGAGCCCACAGGTCAGCTGGGTTTGCTGCAAGGAGCAGGGGCAGCTGAGCAAACACGGGCTCTCCGTGGGCTAAAATAAACCATGAGGTCACGCCGRCTCCCCACACTCATTAAACCAACTGGGCCAGCCTGGCTCACAGGTGTGCTGTCCCTGAGCAGCTGGTGAAACAAATCCCTGCCCGTGCCAAGTATGAAACAGCTCCAGAGCTGTCCAAAACCAACACAGCCGGGCCGGGAGATGGAGCCCGGGGGGTGCAGCTCTCCCTCCTGGAGATGAAAACAAATCGTAAAGGTTAAAAGGCAGAAAYTGGGGCTGTTGCTGTCTGCAAACTGAGGGATCTCTGTGCCTCTTCCCAGGAGGAAAGGAGTTAATAGGTAGCCAAGGTGAAGGTTTAAAAATAGAGCTTCTTGCATAGCTATTTGGTGATGTCTCTGCCACTTCTGCTGCCACAAATCCCGGTGTGTTCCCAGCAGTTCCTTAATGTTGGGTGTTTGCAGGGTTTTTATGATGGGGCTGGTGAATAGGGAAAATGGGATTTGGAAGAAATTACTTTGGAGGCATTGGAAACCAGGTAACAGGGCTGTGTTGGGTCCTCAGTGCCACTGGCACCATCCCACTGGAATGAACAAGGTGGGTTTGGAACTGGAGGACCCTTCATGGAGCCCCAGGTGTGTGTGAGGGGATGTGAGTGATGCYATATGGGGCTTACCTAAACCAGAGACTGGACAAAATCAGAGAATCCAAAGCAGTTCTGTTTATGGAATTGGGAATTCAGGGCCATTCAGGGCAGTCCCAGCCCAGCCAGGGGCTGCACCCACAATGGACAATGGCTCACGGCTTTTTCACCCTTTCTCACTTTTGTCCATTTGCACAAAATCGGGCCTGAATCCTCCAATTGCAGCTGCAGCCAATGCAGTCAAAAACTCCAACTTGGCTCCCCCAATTCTCTCTTGTTTCCATCTCTTGGGGCCTGGCCCAGGGAGGTGTCCTTGAGTTTGGGGCTGCAGAGGAATTGTTTTGTGTAAAAATGGGAGAGCAGGAGCTCAGCACTGTCTGTGGAGTCTGGAGTTAAACACTGGAGAATCCCAGGGTTACAGAGACATGGAAATAGAGAAACTGAAATCCTAAGGTGTCATGTGTCCCAAGAAGCTGTGGCTGCCCCTGGATCCCTGGAAGTGTCCAAGGCCAGGCTGGATGGGGCTTGGAGCAACCTGGGACAGTGGAAGGGGCTACAGCAAGGCTTTTCTGCCAAAAAAATATTGGAACAAATGGAGATGTGTACACAGCTCCCAGAGACAAGAAACAGTTCTTTGGATAAGCCCAGGGAGTGGGAAACACCCTCAAGAATGGCTTTTGTTATCTCTGTGGATTTGGCAGCCTTTGGAGTGTGTACCCAGGATTGGGAGACCTTTACAACTCAGATTTGGAATGGTCAGGACAGACACCAAAAATTTCCCAAGTTTTAGGCCAGGGTTACAGAATTTAGGTGAGGATTCCCAACTGAAAATTAATTTCTCCTTACAGGATTAACCCTGAGAATGTGGATGTGTCAGGACAGTATTTAACCATGTGTGGGACAAACTGACCATGCAGGGTCCTGCCCATGGCAGGAGGATCCCTTATAATCCAAACCACTCTGTGATTTTATGGCTCTGTGAAGTTGTGGTGGAAGCTGGAGGGGGAAATTTAAGCTGCCAGAGAGTGACGGAAAGGGCAGGCAGGTRAATGCACATTATCTCGGGTTTCTAAATAACTGAATGTCCAGGGCTGGGGATTTTCAATCCATAAGGATGATGGAGGTGGCCTGTCATTCCTGAGCTGCTGGTGGAACCTCCATCCCTTGGTAAATGAGGAGCAGAGCAGGAGGAACCAGGTTTGGTTCTCTGTAGTGTGGAGAAGCATTGGACAGCCTGGGACATCTCCAGCCCGAAACCACTGGGACCTGATCCCTCCTGCTGAGGATTCCCAGAGCAGGAGCACCACAGACGATGCTCAGGGAGGACTGGAGCTGTCTCCTGTTGTCTCCTCTTGGAGGAACGCATTCCCCACAAACCTGAGATAAAGAACCCGCTGTTTAAATGCAGTTTGAGTTGCAAACACCAACCTCTTGCTTCAYGGGGAGAGTTTGGCACTTCTCCTGCTCCCCYGCTGTCTGTCGGGTGGGAATCCACRATTCAGGGAMTGYTCGGCGAGGTTGGATTTATTTTTGGCCACTGGCCTCTGCTGTTGCCTCGATTCCTGCCCTGATCCTGGGGGATAACTCTCTCTCCTCAGCTGCTCTCAGAGGGAACTTGCATTCCTCCCTTATCTCCCACCAGCATGAGTTATGCTCTCAGAAATCAGTCCTTATTTATTAGCGCGGCGCAGCCAAAAGCCATCTCCAGGATTTTTGGTTGAGTGTGCAAGAATTCCACCTCCCTTTCCGAGCTCCCCTGGAGCGATTCATCAGGAATAACCTCTCCTTTCAGGGAAYCAGATGTTCCTTCAAGGATGTTGACTTCCAGCACGTTTGGAGATGTGTCCCAAGGAGGTTAATGGATTCAGCTCATGTGTTTTCACTTGGTGTAGCACTGGAGCTGCATCTGGATTGCTGTGAAATAAACACAGGGGTCTCTGCTTCTCCCTCAAACGGTAAACTGAGGCAGAAAAATTAAAATTCTAGGGRGAGTAATTCTTCCTTCTTCCAATTTCAAAGCAATCAGGAGCAATTTTTAATCTGGTCCTGCTTTTGGTGCTTCCTAAGGAAAGCTCAACTGCAGTGCCATAGCAAAGCACCTGCCTCACCCCCACCTGGGGGAACAAGGATGTGGAATAATATAAATATAAATATAAATATAAATATAAATATAAATATAAATATAAATATAAATATAAATATAAATATAAATATAAATATAAATATAAATATNAATATAAATATAAATATAAATATAAATATAAATATAAATATAAATATAAATATAAATATAAATATAAATATAAATATAAATATAAATATAAATATGGATAAACCATACATATACATGTACATATCCATATCCATATCCATATCCATATCATATCCATATCCATATCCATATCCATATCCATATACATATACATATAAACAAATATAAACATACATATAAACAAATATAAACATAAATATAAAAGTACATACACACACATATACATATGCATAAATATTTTTATATATAATATATATGATATATAAATAAATAATGGCAGACTCAGCTGGACAAGGACAATTGTGGCTTTGGTTAAGAGCTGGAGGAAGGCTCTGTGCTGCTGATGCCCAGAGGTAAAGGATTACCAAGGTGATGGGAGGGACCACCATCAGCAGGGAAAGCACACACAGGCATTGAGGGGGATCAGAATAATCATGATATCAAACAGCCTGAGAGGAGAAATGCAATATCAGCAGCTCCCAGACACCAAGGAATCACCAGGAAAAGCAGCATCAGTGCAGAGGTAGATCCAGGGCAATGAACAAAACCCATTTGTTGCTGCAAACCAGTGTAACTCAACAATKGCAGAGCTGCATCTTGGAGCTGAAGGGACCAGGAAAGAAATCCCAGAGCAGGGACGCAGCAGGGCACATCCTCCCTCCTCTTGTTCAGTCCTACATCGCTGTGACCCTGATTTGTGGGAAATACCTCTTGGTTTGTGTATCCAAGAGGAAGGAAGTGGTCTCTTGAGACARGGTCAGACCTGGATTCAGCCCAGCTCAAGGTGTTTGCAAACCACTCTGGCAGTGTGATAAACCTCTGGTTTGATTCCTTACTGACAGATTCTGAAATGTCTGTGAGTGTGGAGGGCTGGGAGGGTTTCTGTGCCTGTGGCTTCTGCGGCAATTCAGGGAGATTCATCCAGGATTGGAATATCAGGGTTTCATTGAGAATTGACTTTGCTGGAGGGAAGAGATAACTGAGGGCAGGGATGTTTCCTTAAACCAGTCAACAAACAATTGTGAAGAAAAGGGGGAAAAAACACCAATCTCTGAGCTGCCAACAACAGTAAAATACAGATTATCCAAGTGGTTCTTCACAGACAAGACATTTTTTATTCCAGTGCAAAGAAACACAGGCAAGACATCAAGTTACAAGCCAGAGATATCATGTAATGGATAACGGCCTGTTACTGACATAGGAAGTGGGATGGTTTTGATAAAAAAAAAAAGCCCACACAAATGATTTTCTGGACACACAATTTGCATGAAATCTCTTGGAGGAGTTTTTGGGAGGAATGTGGTTATTGGTTTTCCCTGTCTTCTTTTTTCTTGTTCCATGATTGAACAGAAAGTGAGTCCATTGCAGGAGGACACTCAGCACCCTTTTGCTCAGGAAGGCTGTCATTGCCTGCACCCCGTGAGTTTTTCCCTAAAAACCATCTGGTAGGAGCCTGGGTGGGGTGGAAATAATGGAAATCACATCCTCTGTGGCGAGAAATTATTCTGCACGTGTCCTGCATCTTAGGCCAGTTGTTAGGCAAAAAATCCAAGTTCCCTGTTTTGTTGTTGAGAGGTAAAATTATTTTATAAAAAAAAAAAAATTAAAATTGGTATACAACTTTAGGGATGCTTTTGGTCATTTCTGTGTTCTCAGGGGATGCTGGACTGAAAAATCTGGAGACATTGATGCGTTTCCTCCCTGTCTGTTATGGTGTGGGGAGAAACAGACRCACTTTGCCTTCTCTCATCTCCATTTGGTGATTTTTAGGGATTTTTTTTTCCATCTCCAAACCACATTCCACCAGTCTGCCAGAGTGTTCTGAACCATGTGAGGAAATCACGCTCAGGGCTGCACCGATCCCAGCAGTCCCATTTCTGTGGTGCATTTTGCCGCCAGCTTTCTTCACCCATTTTGAAATCAAATGGTTCGTGAAGACCTAAATTAATTTGAGGTGGGAATGTTAAGTATCATTAAAAGTGATTAATCTCTCGCTGCTGCCAATCCCACAGTCATTTCTGGAATCTTCTGGCTGGCTCTGCAGGTTGAATCCTTGAGCTTTTTGCAGCCTGGAATTAAGTGAACAAGGCTGTTTGTGTTCAATTTTCTTTGTTGGCTTTGTTGTCGTCAGTTTGAGGGCAGGAGGAAATTTGAGCATGAAATTGGGGAGAAAGGTAAACAGCTCTGGCTGGGATTTGTGCTGCAAATAAACAAATAAATAGAGTTTGYTTGGATGTGTGATGTTACATGGCAGCAAACCCTCAGAGTACCTTCATCTCAAAGTTTACAAATACAAACAATTCCTACCCARAACTCAGGGCATGATGAAAGATTCAAATATACACCAGGAGAGTGTTTATTTGAATGTGCTCTGGGTCGCCCTGTTTKGATTCGGAAGTGGCTGCTTCATTGTAGGAGGTCCAAAAAAGTTAATTCACCAGAAGAAGTGGAGTTTTGGAAACAGCAGGAAAAGGACTGAAGCTATTTGGGGATCTGGTTTTCAGTTTCTTTATTCATTTCTGGAAGAAGTTTGTTCTGGCACGAGCCAAACCAAGCTTTTTCTGAGATCTTCATTTACCCGGCTCTGATGCACAACCACATAGCAAGCCAAGCTCAGTAAATTTCTCAGACTTTCATTTTTCTCCAGGGCTCTTTTCCACCCACAGAGCTCCCCAGGTGCCTGCACTGCAGGTCCAAGGCATGGACAGGTTTTCCTGGGATGCTGCTGGGGTTGGATGTGGTGTCCTGGACTCGCCTGAACCCGTTGGAAGCACTTTCTCTCTCTTGGAGCTCTGCTGTGTGTGAAAGCAGAGACCTTACAGGTTGTGCTGGGCTCTCACAGATGGATTGCCAGTGCTGGAGAGAAATCCAGCACAGCTGGAGTCAGGGAATTGCTGTCCTGGTAGGGAGAGGGGTTTGAAACTGCAGGAGGTGAGGCTGAGCATCAAATCAGGATAATGGTGCTGAAGGATAATCACAGAATCCCAGAATGTTTGGGTTGGAAGGGATCTTAGAGATCATCTCGTGGCAGTCCCTGCCATAAAACCTTCAGCTATCCCAGGGTGCTCCAAGCCCATCCAACCKGGCCTTGGACACTTCCAGGGGTGGGGAGTCCACAGCCTCTCACCCTGTGCCTCCCCACCCTCACAGGAAAGAATTCCTTCCCAATATCTAATCTAAACCTCCCTCCTTCATTTTAAGGCCATTTTCCCTTGCTCTGTCACTATAGGCCTTGTAATGAGAATCACAGACCATTTACAGAACATCAGCTCCAATCCTCCCCCCTGGCATGGTCAGACACCCCTGGTCTGGGAACAGAGAGATGAGGAGCAGGACCTGATCAGCATCGGAGAGGAACAAATCCAGACCCAACAGGAACCCAAAACCTGAGAACTGCACAATGTTGGACCAATGAACATTGAACCAATAAAATTCTCTGGGTTTTGACTGTATAAAGTTTGGGGAAAATCTTGTAAAATTGAGGTGTCATGGRATGATTCTCTCTGCACAGCCRGGCTGTGTGTGGAKGAAATTATTTCTGTGGCACATCCTGGCCAGAAAATAAAGCAATGCCTTGACTCTCTAATATTAAAAATGTTGTTGTAGAGTTTTGGTTTTTCCTGCAGAGTCAGTGACTCACTTGCTGACATTTTTGGCTGCTTCCTGGGCTGGAAGGAGCAGAGGGCAGAGCCACGGAGCTGTTCCCTGTAATGCTGCCTGCCCTGGATGCAGGGCTGCAGGAGAGGGGTTTCACAGAATGTACCTGATGCCTTCTGCTGCCTGCTGGGAACAGCAGTGGGACCAGGACTCAGCTCTGGGACCCTGTATTGCTCATGGGGATGACTTGGAGCTGCATCCAGGAAAGCATGAAAGGTCCATGTCTCATTCTTCCTGAAAACTGTGGAAAAGGATGTTTCAAAACCCTCCACGCAGCCGGTGAAATCTAAAAATTTCCCAGTAATTCCTCATTTAAGCCTAACAGATGTGTGTTTCCTATCTGCTTCCCAAGGACAATTCTCTATTCTCTTTTTTTTTCTCCATCAGTTGTATTTGCTGTTCTGTGTTTCAGTAGGGACAATATTGAATATGACATTTAGGAATTGGCTTTTAACTCTGAGCACTGATCACTGCCTATGCAGAAGGAGAAGCTGTTTCAGCTCTGTGTGTTCCAGCAGAATGGAAATAACTCCCCCTGAAAAGATTAAATGCAGCTTGTCTGTGCAGAGTGGAGGGAGAGGTTGTGGTTTTGGGGTTGGGGATTTTTTTTTGGTAGTTATTTGGTTGGGGTTTTTGTGGGGTTTTTTAATGTTCTGGTGCTCGGTGTGGTGCCTGAGGCTGTGCCTTCCTCCCCGTGCCTCCTCTGGCACCTGCAGTGTGTTTATTTCAGAAAGCAATGAAATTGGAAGTATTTTCTGTCATGGCTCTAAAATAGACCTAAAATCTCCACTCAGGTTTAGACTGCTCAAATTTGGAAGTGAGGAGTTGAAAGGATCAGAAGTGCACCTCTTGGGTTTGGTACAAAATCACAGTTTTCTTGTTTTTCAACAGCAGATGCGCTTTGAGGTTCGGTTTCCTGAAGGGAAGGTGTTTTCCATTTTTAAAACATCTTTGTGCTTTCTTTTCCACATAGAGGAAATCAGGAGAAAAGCAGGAGGAAAAAACAGTTTAAACTCGTGGGSAGGACTATTTCTGTAAGGGAGGAAAAACCACAGGCTTGTGACCAAAGGGAGAATTCCCTTTGTAAATCCAGCGTGGCAGCGGTGCCAGTCTCTCCTGGTGGCAGCTCCTGTGTCATCTCTCTCATCTTTTCTTTGCCAGCAGCTGCTCCACARCCTCTGAAGTCATCAGAAACGTTGCCCTTCATTTCCAAGGTTTTCAGATAATGTTTTGTACTCATGCAAGCTAACATGAGCATTAAATATCCTGTTAAGTCTGCTTGGCTTTTTCCACCAAATGTGTCACTTGAATAATCCAATTAAATGAGGTCCTTTCATTTTCGATGATGTTTAGATGATGCACATAATTGCCCTGAGAGTGCAGCYGTCCAGCTGGCAGGGAGGCTGTAAAAGATGTAAAACATTTTAATAAAAACAAGACCCTCCTCGGGTTTGGGCTCTGTGAAGGGATGGAGGGCTGGTGTATCACATGGGGTTTGGAAACAGCCACGGGCACCAGGGAGCTGGAGGGCTCTGAGTGCAGGAATCTCCTGACCTTTGCTGTCTTGAATGCTCCCTCGAGTTCATGGGATGTTGGTGGAGTCACAGAATATCCTGAGCTGGGAAAGACCACCAGGATACAGCTCCGGGTCCTGCACAGACACCCCAACAATCCCCCCTTTCCATCCCTGGCAGCCTCAGGGCTGGGACCATTCCCTGGGGAGCCTGGGCAGTGCCAGCACCCTCTGGGGACAGAAGAACCTTTCCCTAATCTCCAACCTCACCCTCTCCTGACTCCTGAGTGTTAARGGATTTTACCTCTTGGTCAGCACCTTGGCCCAGCACAGCTTGGCATGGGATGAGTGCTGCTTTTGCACCTCGTGCCTGAAGGATGGTGACCTTGGGGTCCTCCTTGCACAGCCACCTTGAAAAAGAGCCTTTTTGGGATGCAGGAGGTGGCCGGTTCCTTTCCTGGCCTGGGTGAGCACCCCAGCAGTGTCCGGCCGCCCGGGTTGGCCCTTGGCTCCCTCCTCCCCATGGTCCATCCATTCCACAGCTCAGCGCTGTGAGGAGCAGCTCCCCTGCGAGGCAGGAGTGTCCCTGGGCAGGGSCCAGCTCCATGTGTGCAACATTTCCATCACTCAGGGAGCCAAACTCACGGGCTCAGGGCCCAGGCCGTGCTGCAGCCGTGGTGTTTGTCCATCACGGGTGTCAGTGAGCCCGAGCCCCGTTAGACCCCGGCTCCAGCTGCTCCCACAGTGGCACTGCCTTCCCATGACGTGATGGCTCCAGGGATGGTGTCATCCAGCCCTGAACCACTGCTGAGCTCATCCTGGGATGCTCTGAGTAATGCCTGGAGCTACCAGCTCCCTGGAGTGGCACCTGCTGCCATGGTGGTGACAGCAGCTCTGCCCTGCCCTGCCTGGGGGAGCTGGGAATGGGCACAGCCCGAGGCTGCCAGAGCTCCAGGAGCATCGGGACAGCGCTGCCAGGGACAGGGAGGATTGCTGGGAGTCTGTGCAGGGCCAGGAGCTGGACCATGGTGGTCTGACCCAACTCAGGATGTTCTATGACTCCACCAACACCCCATGAACTCGAGGGAGCACTCAGGTCAGGAGATTCTGCACTCAGGGGTACAGAGAGCTCAGAGCTGCTCAGCGGGCACGCGCTGGGCCAGGAGCTGCTGTCCTAGTGGGGATCCTGCCCCAGCCAGAGCAGGAATGATTCACACGGAGCTGGGCTGACACAGCCACTCTGGCCACAGTGGAGCAAATCACACAGGATCACACGGGATCACACGGAATGACATGGGATCACATGGGATCACATGGAATGACATGGGATCACATGAAATCACATGGAATGACATAGGACCACAAGGGATCACATGGAACCACATGGAATCACATGGAATCACATGGAATCACATGGAATCACAGAGTCACATGGAATCACACAGGAATCACACAGAATGACATGGGATCACATGGAATGACATGGAATGATATGGGATCACACAGAATGACACGGAAACATATGGAAACACACAGGATCACAGAGAATCACATGGAGTCATGCAGA
This sequence comes from Malurus melanocephalus, assembly GCF_030028575.1. Classification (NCBI taxonomy): domain Eukaryota; kingdom Metazoa; phylum Chordata; class Aves; order Passeriformes; family Maluridae; genus Malurus; species Malurus melanocephalus. Next base: position 194,497 of record NW_026623752.1, on the reverse strand, counting down.
ACCACACAGAATGGCACAGAATCACCCAGGATCACACGGAATCACACAGAGTCACATGGCATCACACAGGATCACATGGAATCACACAGAATGATACAAAATCACACAGAATCACATGGAATGACACAGAATCACACAGGATCACATGGATGACATGGGATCACACAGACTCACGTGGAACCACCCAGGATCACATGGAATCACATAGAATGATACGGAATCACATGGGATCACACGGGTGACACGGGATCACACAGAATCACACAGAGTCACATGGAATCACACACAATCACATGGAATCACATGGAATCACACAGGATCACACAGAATAAATAACAGAGACTCACAAAGAATCACACAGAATGACATGGAATCACACATGATCACACACAATCACCCAGAATAATCCAGAATGAACCAGGCTGGAAGAGACCTTCAAGATTATCAATCTATGACCCAACACCTCCTCATCAACCAAACCACAGCCCTGAGTGCCACCCCCAGTCTGTTTTTAAACACGTCCACAGGCAGTGACTCAGCACCTCCCTGGACACACAATTCCAGTGTGTGATCCCCTACAGTGGAGAATTCTTTTCTACTRTCTTTAGTAACTAGTGCATACATTTGTGTTACACATACATTGATCAGTAAAACTGTCACTTTTTACTCAACAACATAAAATCAGTAAATTTACGAAAGCTACAGTATTAATAATGTTTATAATTGTAAGTCATCTACATTATTAATTTTACATTCTAATCTCTTTTCTCAAGACAATCAAAAACATAGCGTTTTTCTCCCATACAAACTGTTAACACTCCCTACAGTTTTCATCCCCACCGTGGTCTGGGGCACCTGGGTGTGGATGAGGGACCTTCCTCCATCCCCAAAATCCTGGAGCCCTCCAGGAAAGAACAGCCAAGGCAGTGCTGATGCTTCCCCGCTGCCTCTTTGCAGCCTGGGTTGTTTTATTTTTCCTCTTGCCCCTCTTTCCCGCAGCACAAAAGGACATTCTTGTACCCAAGTATTTTTTTTTTCCCCTGCATATTTGCAGCATGAGGAAAGCAGGAGGGGTGAGGGCAAGGAAGGGGATTGAAAGGTTTTGGGGAAAAAAAATCTCACACAGGGCTTAGTTTACAAGGGACAGCTGAGTGCATAAAGCCTGTCTCCAAAGAGGGTTGTTAGGAGCTTTCCTGGCAGCGTTTCCCCTCCTGCCCCCAACTTCTGGCCGAGCTGCTCSGAGGGAAAACAAGGAATGAGGAGGAGGGGGAGTGTTTTTAAATGTTCCAAAAGTCAGAGTTTAAAAAGCCCCCGGTATAGGGCTGGAGAGGCTSGTGGAGCTGAGCAAACAGCCCTGGCTGGGGCAGGTTGGGATCGATGGTTTGAGCATCCCAGACATCGCTGTTTGATGGGGAAAATGATCCCAAAGAGGGACAAACATCCCTCTCACACCGTGAGGCGGTCACTGCTGTGGCCAAAGCATCATTTAAAGAATGYTCTATAAATTCACTGACAATCCCCATCCCAGCCCGTTCTGCTGGGGGCTGATTTCCCTCTGCTGGCTCAGGGCACAGAGCAGAGGGTGGGTAAAAAAGTAAGAAAAAGTGTATTTAATATATTACATTTTTMATATTTAAGATATTTAATATTTTCTATTTTATTTTTTATAAACATATATTAATCATTGTAAATATAGACATTATTAAACTTTTATAAATTTATAAACATATAAAATTTATATTCATAAATATATATGTATATATGTATATAAAGATAAAAAATATATTTATATTAAAATAAATATAAACATATATTTTTAAATATATAAATTCTTAAAACTAAATTGAAAGAATAACTTTTTTAATTTTACTGGAAATTAGTAAGAAAAATATAAAATTTATAAAATATATATGAATGTAAACACATGAATATAATAACATTTGAAAATGTGACAATTAATAACAGAAGTTACTTATTCTTAGCACTTTATTAGAGTAACTGACTATCTTTTTGAAATTTTTTCAATTTTAAGATGAAAATTATTTTATTTAATTATAGATTCCTGCTAACCCCACCTTCCCTCTTCTTCTCCACACACTTTCCTTATCTGCAGCATCACTAAGACTCTCGATATTTCAATAATTGGGGTTACAGCCCTCAAATCAGGAGTCTCCAGTCCATAAACATTAAATTAAAAATGCAATTTCTGGGGTGCAGAAGGCTTTTTCTTTCTGCAAGTCCTGCTCATAAACCTGAGCAGTGCCAGCTTGCCTCACACCAACATCAGATTATTTCTGATCCTTGGGCTATGAGAAGCAAAGGCCTGGTGTTTGCACAGGGCTGTTCTTCTGGTGCTGATATTATCTCTGGATCTCAGMAAGTCTGTCACCCTCAGATAAATTTAATTTTCAGGCTGTGGTGCCAGTGTTTGATTTGGGGGCAGTGCTGGACAGCAGGGAGGGTGCAGGAGGATCCGGATGCTGCCCGCCATAAGCACTAAATACCTTTTAAACCATTATTAATTAATAAAACCCTGATTTTTTTGTTGTTTTGGTTTGGTTTTGGTGGGTTTTTTTTGTGGGTTTTTTTTTCTGTTAGGTGTCACACTGTGATGAGTTTTCATGCTGTCCCAAAGTAACACAAATTCTGTGAAAACACAGCTCCTAAATCTGCATTTCATCTGCATCTGGCAGGTAGGTGCACACCTCCTCAGCTGAGACAAGTCCTTATTAGGGTCACATTTTGGGAATTTGCAGCCCCTGCACATGGATCCCTCATTAAACACCACGGGCTGCAGGGAGGGGCTGCTGCCTCGGGCTCTCTGCGAGATCTCTCAGCACCACACGCAATAAATATGGTTTTAATAAGCAGCTATTAATGAGTGGACAATAACAGCTTTATTGAGCTTAAATTAAAGGCATGCTTGGGAGCCTTAAACTGAGATTATATGGTGTAATGGAATATACTGGAATTTGGCATTTTTAAGGCTCWTGCAAGCTATTGACGGGGGGAGAGGGAGGAGGGAAATCCATTCCATGAAGGGCTGCTCCTGCCCTGGGATCTGCTGTCTCTGGAGCTTATTTCCGTGCTGGAGCATCCTTTGAGTAGGGATGTAGTGGGAGCACAACCTCTGTTCACAGTGAGGGTGAGAAAATTGGCTGATCAGGAGGGGAATGAAGCACAGCACCATGGAGTGAAGTGGGGAAAGGGGGTTGGGGTTAAATCAAAATTGGATGCTYGCAGCAGGAGTTTGGGAGGAGGGAGAGGCTTCAGCCCTGCTGTCCTGCCCAGGGAAAGGAGCCTGTGTCACTCTGCTCCCCTGCAGCACCCCAAGAAGGGAGGGAAAGGAGAGAATGGAGAGAAGGGAGGGAAGGGATGGAAGGGATGAAAGGGAGGTTCCTTTTCCCCTCCAGCCTGGCAGCAAAAAGCAATATTTGAGTCCTAACCTTGCCAGCATGTCTCCATGGGTGGGCAAGGTGTGGAACTGTGTGGGCAGAGCTTTTTCCATCCTAATCCCTCGTGGGAGCTGCAGCTCCTTGAACACTCCTAGAAACCACAGCAGTTGGTTTGTCTGCAGCTGCTCAACCTCTGCCTCCCCAATCTGTGGGGATGGATTTTGTGCCCAGGGCTGTGTCCCTCTGCTCCCCTGCAGCATCCCCAGAAAGGAGGGAAGGGAGGTTCCTGCCTCACTCCAGCCTGGCAATAAAAAGCACTATTTGGGTCCCAAAACACTGGTGTGTCTCCATGGGTGGACACTGCATGGACAGAGCCTTTTCCATCCTAATTCYTYRTGGGAGCTGCAGCTCCTTGACTGCCCCAAGAAACCACAGTGCCCACTTTGTCTGCAGCTCAACCATTGCCTCCCCAAACCGTGGGGATGGATTAGGAGGTGCCCAGGGCTGTGTGCCTGTGSAATTGGGTTGGAAATCTGGGATCAGGTGCCTCTGGGGCTGTCCTTGAGTTTAGGAAGCAGCGAGCTCAAGAAACTATTTGGGATCCAAGCAAGCAGGCAGCAGCGAGGGGTGCCAAAAAGGAATCCCACTCGTTACTGGATGATGATAAAACCATGGTAAAATAACAATAACACAGAGGCACCAATATCCAAAGTGCATTGAGCTGGAAATGAGCTGGGTTTGGCTGGAAAAATCTCAGGACAGCCCACAACAACCTCCCAGGCCRTTGGAAAGGTCTTTACTGGATCCCATCCCRCRGCAGTTTTACCATCCCTGAATCCTCCCAGCCCCTGGGGACTGCTCAGCTCTGTAATTTGTTTTCTCAGATGGGTTCCTTCCCATTCTGTGCTGCCCTCCTGGCTCAGCTTGCTCTTGCAAAGTGGTTTTTCAGGCTGTGACCATCATCTCCAGTGCTCCCCAGAATATCCAGCCCATGAATGCCCCTCCCTGGCTGTACAGAGWGTTTGGCTGTGTCTCCAAGGCTGTGGCAGAGCTGGTTCTGGGCCAAGGCAGGTGAACTCAGACCCTGCTGAATGCAGACTGTGCCCAGTATCCCTTCCCAGAAAGTCCTGCCAGGATTGCTGCTCACTCAGCTTCCAGAGACCTCGGGATAACCTGGAGAAATGACTCGACCCTGGTGTGAATCAGAGCTTCCCCCAAGCCCAAAGCACAGGATTTACATCAGCTCTGTTCCCTGGAAATCCACTCATTGTGTCCCTCTGACCTGCACCCCCTGAACTCCCTCTGCTCCTCTCCTGCCTCCCCATCCTGCAGATCCTGCAGATCCCTCGCTGCCCTCCTCCAGCTTCCCTCACCATCTGCATTTTGTTGCTTCATTTACTCTCCTGATATTTTTTTTCCATTCACTTTTGAGAATTCCCATCATTCCCAGTTCCTTCTACTCACTATTCTTGGATGACTGAGTCTGCAGTATTTTAAACACAGATTGTGTTTAGGAATATATTTTAATTTGATCTTAGCCAGCCCAACGTGTCACACACACACATGTCCAAGCTCAGGTCTGACTTTGGTTCCTCTGCCAGGTCAGAAGATTCTTTGAAATCAGTGCTGACGTTGTGAGATGAGATTTGGGCTCTGTCTGTTCCTTCTGACATCTGTCAGGACAGGATGAACCACATTCCTCCCTGAATTTGTCGGCTCCTTGCCAGGGATGAGCAGGATCCAGAAATAAGGATTTGATTAATTGGTTCCCTTCATATTCCRCTTTATTTGTGTTTTAGTACCAAGTGTTGCTCTGAATTGGCTGGAACACACAAGATATTTCTGCACGATATTCAGTGTTTGATGGGTAGRACRAYRAGGAATGAGTTCAAACTGAAAGAGGGGAAATTCAGGTTAAATATCAGGARGAAATTGTTCTCTCTGAGGGTGGTAAAACACTGGGACAGATTGCCCAGAGAAGATGTGGCTGCCCTGTTACTGGAAATGTTCAGGTTGGATGGGGCTTGGAGCACCCTGRGATAGTGCAAAGTGTTCCTGGAGTTTATTTATGTGGGTTCCAGTGATTGAAWTTGGGCTGTTTTCCCGCTGGAGTCCAAAATGGGTTGGATTTCTRTGATTTTTATCTCTTCAGTGCCAGCTGAAATGTGAGTGTTCAATTCAACCCCAGCTGATGCTTCTCATGGATTTCCCTGCACACAAAACAGGCCAAAAGCATTTTGCTGCAGAGCCCATTGACAAGAAAAACATCCTCCCACCTCTGCATTTTACAAACTTCTTACTCCAGACACGATRAATATTTGGATCCAGAAGAAAAGCCTGAGCAGGGAATGACATCCCACAACAGTTTTGCCATGTAGACATGACATTGGACTCCAAACTCACTCCTCTTTTGAGCCATCCACAACAGCCAGGAGATAACAAATCAATTTTATCTCTAAAAACCTTCTGATGGCTGGGGGTTCTCTCCCTTCTCATTGTGTTCTGGATCTGTGGGGGTTTAGAGAGGCTCTGAAGGATCTGCTGGAGGCTTCAAAAACATCAAAGCTCCTGTGTGGGTGTTGTGCAAATCCCACAAAATCCTTCTCTCTGCTCTGAAGAGGGAGCAGGTGGGACAAAGGGGGATTTACAGCCACTTTTTCCTTCTCCCCCGAGCCTGGAGACAACATTTTGGTGTSAGGAGGTGACCAGGTCTGTACAGAGAGCTGCTGCCTGGCTGGTGGGTTCATCCAAAGGGTGCCAGGGCAGGGCTGGTCTGGAGGACAAATTCCTACAGTGTGAAAATACCCCCAGAGTCTCATCCTTAGGTGTCTCCATGAGCCCAGAATAACAGGAAATGAGGATATCTGGTTTGTGAGTGGGTCTTTACGGACATGCTCCTGCCTTTAGGGCTGTGATTGCTGCAGGAAGAGCTGCTCCAGCTTTCTGCATTGCCTTGGAGCTTGTTAGCACAGCTGAAAATGGGATTTAATTCCTGGTTCAGGAAGGGCAGGATGTGTCCAGGGTATTTCAGGATATTTCCTGGGACAGTGGGGTTAATTTGAGTAAGGCTGAGCTGCAGGACTTCCTCAAAGTCCTCCTTTGTGCAGTCACTTTCTCATGACAGCTCCAGCTGAAATTAAATTATATTCCTAAACACAATCTGTGTTTAAAACACTGGAGACTCAGTCACCCACATAGGGTGAGTACAGGGAACTGGGAATGATGGGAATTACTCAAAAGTAAATGGAAAAAAAATAGCAGGAGTGTAAATGAAGAGACAAAATGCAGATGGTGAGGGAAGCTGGAGAAGGGCAGCAAGGGCTGGGATTGGCAGGATTGGGAGGCAGAAGGAGAGGAGCAGAGGGAGTTCAGGGGATTCAGGCCAGAGGATAGAGGTTGTGGACCTCAAATGGTGTAGGAAAACACATAATTTAGGGCCAGGCTGCAGTTTTCAACCTCTCTGATCCCTCTGAGGAATCATCTCCCCAGTACAGAGCTGGGGTTTAAATCTCTCCTCAGAAGGGAACTTCCCAGAGCAAAACAAGGTTGTGAATGCTGGTGGGACCRACCCCTTTGGCTCCAGCGTGTCTGGGGACTGCAGAGCTGATGATTAGATAAGTGTAAACCATCCTGGTTTTACAGCTCATGCTGGCTTTGATCGGGGGATGAGGCACAGCAGGCTCCTGGAGCAGAGGGGGAAAAGGGGTTGGGGTTAAATGAAGCCTGGGGTCACTGCAGCTGGAGCACCTTGGGGTTTGCTCCTGCTTTTGGGAAGTCTGACTCTCTCCATGCCTCAGTTTCCCCGGAGCTGTTGCTTTGCCTGTGCTCCCCACCTGCAGAGCTGGTTCCCAGCACGGGAAGGACSTGGAGCTGCTGGAACCAGTCCAGAGGAGGCTCCAGGATGAGCAGAGGGATGGAGCAGCTCTGCTGGGAGGAGAGGCCAGGAAAGTTGGGATTGTTCAGCCTGGAGAGGAGAATTTTTGGGGTGACCCCATTGTGGCCTTGCAAAGCCTGAAGGAGCTGACAAGGAARATGGAGAGGGACAATGGCCAAGGGCTGGAGGGGCAGGACACAGGGAATGGCAGCAAGCTCACAGAGAGTGAGTTTTTTAGACGGGATTTTGGAAAGGAATTGTTCCTGTGAGGATGGTGAGCCCTGGCACAGATCCCTGGCAGTGYCCAAGGCCAGGCTGGACAGGGCTGGGAGCACCCTGGGACAGTGGGAGGTGTCCCTGCCCAAGGGGTGGGACTGGGTTTAAGGTCCTTTCCAACCCAAACCATTTCATATTTCCATGGAAGTGGAACTTGCAGAGCATCTCACTCACACCTTGCCCTGGAGGGCTCAGCAGGGACTGGCACAGCTCCTCTCAGGGTGCTGGCTGGGTTGTGGAGCCTATGGGTGTCCTGCTGCTGAAATGTGATGCTGCTGCACCTGCAGGATCCTGCTCCAGCTCCCCAGCTCTGTGCAAAACCCACACACAGCCACACCAACCCTCCCCACATTTCTTTTGGGCTCTTTTTCCTTTAGAACAGGGGAGAGAAAGAAAGAATAAAGCTCTTCAGTTGTTTTGGGTTTGTTTTTTTTTTTCTCAGTACCCCCAAGCCAGCGATCAGAATTTCCTGCTAGTTGACTCTCAACTAAAAATTCCCCCCAAACCCAGGTTCTTTCTGTCCATGCTGCCCTTGGAAAGGCATTGTGTCAGCCTTGCCCTTGCAGATGCTTCTGCTGCAGCAGACAAGCCCAGAACGGGGGAAGAGGGGACAAACAGCAGGAAGGAGAAGGAAAAAAACAAAAATTAAAGGGTTTGACCAAGTCTAATGGAGCTTGTCAGGGTGGGAGTGAAATCCCAAAGCCCTGCAGCCCCAGCCCAGCCCCTTTGATGTCTCCTGGTGCTGATGCCCTTATCTCCAGCACAGATATCCTTGTTTCCTGCCTTGCTGAGCACTGGGAAAGCCCATCCCTGTCTGCAGTGGTCTCCAGCCTGGGCTGCTGTGTTTTGCCCCGTTGCTAAGCTTGTCTCATGCACCGTTAATGCCTGGTGAGATCATGGTGCCATTTAGCATTTCATGGGTAATTCAGGATTATTCATGAAAACATCAAGAGCAGRCAGGTGTATTCATGGCCCACCTTCATGGAAAGAAGGAAAACAACAGCGTTGGGAAACGCCGTGAATTATTCAGTGGAGACCAAAGGGCTGCTCGAGTTGGGGAGATGGAAATTGCTTTTCAAAACAGCTAAATCTGGAATTTTTAGGCCATTAACGCTGCAAATGTGGGTGGTTGAGTCAATCTTAGTGAAGAGAGGCTCCTGCCTCCCAACAGAGCTGCCAGGAAGGGGATTTGGGTAAAGGTTTTGTGTTGATGTTTCTGCGGTGGGTTAGAGGAGGTGAGACAGCAGCAAGGGGGTGAGTGCCCATCTCTGGACACAGAGATTTTCTCCTCCCTCCCCTGCAGGGAGCTGAGCTGTTTTCTGTCCAATCTGCGGGCAGAAAGTGTGGGATAAACCCAGGGAAGCTTTAAAGATCTCCTGGTTTTTGGGTGCTCCCTCTCATCTCTGCCTCCCAGAGCACAACTGCTGGAAAGTTCCATGGGGACACAATCCCTGGGACACTCTGATGGTCTCATGGACACAGCCTTGCTCGGGAATTGCACTCGGATCCGTGTCCAGGCAGATGGAAACCACAATCTCTAATGTTCCTGCTTTTATGGAGATGTCTGAGTGCAACGTGAAAGCACTGCCTGTCCAGGAAAAATACTCGTTTGTGATGAGTCCAGGGAAGAAAGGGAAGTGTTAACGCTTGTTGGATAATAAAAACAAAGGATTGCTGACCAAAAYTTTATTATCATTCACTGCTCAAAATGGTAATTCTTTATTTTCAGGTTTTGGTCTTTTTATTTTCCAATAAAACGAGTCAAACACTTCCAAGGAAATCRGATGCTCTTCGCGAGCTTTCTCCAGTTAAACAAAAGCACAATCTTCCCTTGGAAAAATGATTCAATGGACATTTTTCGAGCTGTCCTAGCAGGGATTTTTGCAGTTCAGCCTGGAGGAAGTTCTGCAGAACCACGGAGCTCCAGCACTACCAGAGACTGTACCCACAGCTCTTGTATTTAATGTTGGATTATCCCAGCGTTGTTTCTTCTGGAGCATTCAGATGGGTGCCCCTAAATCCCAGGGGCAAATCCCAGCCCCATGRGCATCCTGTGTGCCTTGGGGATTGTTTGAAGGGCTGGGATATCCCAGGGGATTATTCCTGAGGGACTGTTCCAGCTGGGTTATCCCATGTGGGTTATTCTTGTGGGGTTATTCCATGTTGGTTATCCCAGATGGATTATCCCATGTGGGTTATTCTTGTGGGGTTATTCCTGGTGGGTTATTCCAGGTCGGTTTTTCCAGGTGTGTTATTCCTGAGGTGGGGTATTTCTGGGGGTTATTCCAGGTGGATTATCCCACGTGGGTTATTCCTGGGTTTTTTTCCTGGCAGGTTATTCCAGATTGGTTATTCCTGGGGAGTTATCTTTGGTGGGTTATTCCAGGTTGGTTATTCCAGGTTGGTTATTTCAGGTGGGTTATTCCTGGTGGGTTATCCCATGTGGGTTATTCCTGGTTTTTTTTTTTTCCTAGTGGGTTCTTCCTAGTTGGTTATTCCAAGTGGGTTATTCCAGATGGGTTATCCCAGGTGGGTTATCCCAGGTGGGTTATTCCTGGGGATGAATGTGAGCAGTCTCCCCAGAAATGCTGTGCAGTGGGATGGGTGCCCAGGGAAGGGGAGTGGAGCAGAAAGGTCCATTTTATACCCTGGAATGCAGCTCTGCAGCTCTCCATGCACAGGAGCATGGGCTGATCTCATCCTCTGCAGCTGCCTGGAGTCATTGCAGATGACAGGCRTGAAAACTTGTGCTTTATTAATTCTACAAGCTGGAGATTCTTGCATTTCCCACACTGATATTTGACTTTAGTCATTGTTGTTGCTTTCACCGTTATTTTTGTTTTCCTTCTTCAGAAGCAAAGACTTCAGGGAGCCGCTTTGGTCCCCATGGAAGGCACCAAGATGTGGCTGGAAGGATTATCCATTTATTTCTGTAATTAAGGGAATTGGGAAGTTCAATCAGAGAATCCCAGAATAGTCGTGGGGTTGGAAGGGAACTGAAAGATCCTCTCCTTCCAATCCCTTCCATGGGCAGGGACAATTCTCACTAAATCAGGTGGCTCCAACTTTGCCTTGGGCATCTCCARGGATGGAGCAGCCYCAGYTYCTCTGGGCACCCTGTGCTGGTTTTATTGAAATCTTGAAAATCATTTGCAGGAGGAGAAAGTTTCCCTAAAACAGAAGGGACTTTTGGGGCAATGTCAAGGAAAGGGGGATAAAACCATGGATAAAAATCCTGCTCTTGCTTAGAAGAGATGTCAGCACTACCAGTGGATTTTCTTCCTGAACAATCCCACTCACCGTGCCCCACTCTGAATTTCAAATAAATCTAAAAGCATATTTGGTGAAATCTATTACTTAAATTACTTCTCCCCACGGGCTGGCTCACAGCTCCCCAGGTCCTGATGGGGAAATAAGTGTAGGAAGGGAGAAGGGGGGTGACTGTGCCTGGATTTTATCTGAGGATTTTTTTTTAATCAAAACCTGTATTTTACACAATTTGTGCAGGGACAGATGCTGAAATAAATGCACAGTAAGTGGAGGATCTTTCCAAGCCCTTTTCTCCCTCACAGGTTTGTTTATGTGAACCCAACATGTGCATGCTCTCATTAGGGTAAGGTTGAACTTTTCTTTTTTCTTCCTGACAAATAGTAAATTCAAAATGTGGTGGAGAAATGACTCACAAATACCAATCTCATTTGGCAAGTGCATTTTAGCCAGAAAGAGGTCTTTTTTTTCTTTTTTTTTATGTAGAAATGTTTTGCTTTGACATTTTTCAAAATAAACCCTTTTGACCCTTCTTTTTGTATGAAGGATTTTCAAGAAGTGACCGAATTAAGAGAAGAAAATGTTCTACTAAATTAGAAGAATAAACTTCTAAATGAAAAGAATGAATCAAAGTGAAACAGAATGCTGTTTTAAATCAGTGAAAATATTAAGCTGACCCAGTTTTATTTATGTTTGGATTTTTTTTCCTGAAAACTCTCCCAAGAGCCAATTACTTTTGACCCAACTGCAAGTTTCTCCTGCTTTATTTTTTTTTCCCTCCCTCTACTTAAAACCACTGAGGTCACAAACCTATTATGTTCAGCAAAAAAGCTCCTCTCAGATTATAATCATGAACCCTTTGTTTTCTGATTTCTCCAAGGGCATCCAGCTTGCTCACACTTACATGTTTTAACTTCTTTTCTAACTGGGCAAACCCATTTTGAAGGCAAAAATGCTTAAACAAATTATTATTATTATTATTATTATTATTATTATTATTATTATTATTATTATTATTATTAATAATAATAATAATAATAATAATAATAATAATAATAATAATGGTCCTGGTTATAGGTGTTGCCTTTAAATTAGTGGAGTTCTGGACGTTTCCCAAATATTTTGGATGAGGCTTGGAGCAGCCTGGTGGAGTGGAAAGTGGAGTGGAGACGGTTGGGATAGGAAAGTCCTTTCTGACCCAAACCATTGTGGGGTTCTAGGATTTGTTTTCTTGGCTTTTTGATTGCTCCAGAGCTGCTTTGGAGGCTGTTGGAGCATTTCATCCCCAGCCTCCAGGGYAGAATTTTRGGCAGRTTTCCTCCAGGGTGGAACTTTGGGCAGATTTCCTCCAGGGTAGAATTTTGAACAGGTTTCCTCCACAGTTCAATTTTAGGCTGGTTTCCTCCAGAGTTGAATTTTAGGCTGGTTTCCTAAAGGGTGGAATTTTGGGCAGGTTTCCTCCAGGGTTAAATTTCGGGCAGGTTTCCTCCAGGATGGAATTTTGAGCAGATTTCCTCCACCATGGAATTTTGGGCAGTTTTTCTCCAGGCTGCAGCCCCCAGTTACCCCCAGGCACCCCCAGCTCCACTCCTGCTGTAAATCATGCCCACCCTGTGGCAGAGGGGGTGATTTCAGCCCTGCAGAGCCTCCTGCCCACCCCAATCCCCCTCTCCACTCCTTCCCTGCCCATTTCCACCCCAGCACTGGGATGCAAAGGGTTTGGGATGACCTGGCTGTGTCCGCCTCACAAATCTCCCTCCCCAACCCATCTGCTCATCCCACATTCCCAAATTTACATGAAAACAGCTCAAAAACTGCTTTAGAAACCAGAGCTGATGCTGTCATCTCAGGAAACCTCAACCTCAGCTTGGAGAGAGCTCCAGACCCAGCCCCTCCGTGGCCTCTACAGCTCTTGGGGTGAGGTTGGAGCTCTTTTCCCAAGTCAGAAAACCTAGGCTCGACATAATTTTCAGGAAGTCTTAAATTCTGCCTTCTGCGAGGTTTCCCAGGTCAGGCACACAAAGCCTGACCTGTGTGAATGATGGTTCCTGTGGTTTACAAGCAGCTCCTAAAAGCTTAATAATTAAGAAAGTGCTTGTGGCTCAGTCCAAATAATTCTGTTGATTTTTCTCAGCTAGTAAAAAATCTGAAGGGTTCCTTATCAAATCAAGGCTTGTTTTGGTCCGTAGGGATTTTTTTTTTCTCCCATTTCTTTTCCCCTTCTTTCGACTAAATTTAAAAGGTGAAAATTTAGAAGTGGTGAGCTAYTCAGAACTGGAAAATCATAGGCAGGACAGGAACCAGCCCCATGCCTAGGTTGGTGAAAAATTTCAAGGGGYCTATTTTTACTCCCTCAAAATTGTTTCCTTTTGGARCCATTTGCAAAACCAGCCTGGRCTTGTGCTGTTTATGAATCTTCCAGAATATTTCAGGGACAAATAGCACATAGGTGCAGCCTGACTTTATTCCTCCTTTCAGTCTCCAGGTATCAGTGATATTCCAGTGGTGTGGGAGGGTGTCTGTGAGCAGTGACACCCATTTTTTTGGGTGATTTTTCTGGCCTTTCCTGTTTTTCTGGCTAGGTTGGCAGGAGAGRAGCATTCTGCAAGAGCTGGGAAGATGAAAACAAGGGAAACTTTTAGCGGTGGCTCGAGGCATCCAAAAAAAATCATTTGTGTCGTGATTTGGAGCCGGAGGTGCTTTTAATGCCGGGCAGCTCAATGGTCTCATTCATCAGGGAACCCAAATCCCTCTGCAGGGCAGGGCACTGGGGTTCTCTGTGGGGATTTGGGGTGGCACAGCCAAGGAGCAGCCCTGGTTTCACCCCTGAATTATCTCCATCACGATTTGGGGGTGGCACAGCCCAGGAGCAGCCCCAGTTTCACCCCTGATTTATCTCCATCACGATTTGGGAGGAGGTGGATGGAGCCAGACCCTGCCAGGGAGGGAGCACAGGGATCCCTGGGCTGGGGAATGAAAGCAAAATAAGGTGAAATCAGGATCAKCTCTGARCCWGAGGAGGTGTTTCACTTCTGTGTGTATGAAGCCCTTGAGGSAGCGGGATGCCTTTTCCAAGGGATGGAGGGACAGGACACAGGGAATGGCATCAAGCTCACAGAAAATGAGTTTTTTAGATGGGATTTTGGGAAGGAATTGTTCCCTGTGAGGGTGGGGAGGCCCTGGCACAGGGTGCCCAGAGAAGCTGTGGCTGCCCCTGGATCCCTGGAGTGTCCAAGGCCAGGTTGGACAGGGCTTGGAGCAGCCTGGGACAGTGGAAGGTCTCCCTGCCCATGGCAGGAGGATCTTTAAGGTCCCTTCAAACCCAAATCATTCTATGATAATAAAGCCAGGATTTGAATTCAGGCTCCACAGCACAGCAGAGATGGAAAAGCAGATGATTTTGAGGAGTCAAACAATCTCTCTCTGCGCTGGAGAGAAGCCCTGCGCAGAGCAGCCTCCAGGTGAGATTGCCTGCAAGGCAAAATCATCCCAATATTCAGCTTCATGGCTGGAATTGKGTGGAGGCAGAGCTGGATCCCCCAACCCCCTGATGGGAGCATTGGCACCATTTTAACTGAATTTAAACTGTGAATTATCACAGCCGCACGTGAGCCTTCACTCAGAACCACGCTCTGACCCTATCCCAGAGTGTGCCATCTCTGATTTATAATTATTATTATCATTTGAATTATAATAAATATACAACACATAAAATCTATAATTATATTATAATAGAAATAGAATTACTTAAAATTAAATTATTTATCAATTATCTTTAYCASCCTTAAMAAAAACAAAAGGGAGGTGACTTGGRAGAGCCWCAGGTACCTTTGGCACTGAACAGAACAGTGAAACATCTGCAGTGGGTTCTAAAGCTGCACCTGGAAAGAATGAAGGAATTCTTCTGGAGATGGGAACAATTTGCCAGTCAAGCACAGGGAGGGGAAGATGAGACGAGAGGGAGAAAAAATACATTTTCAAATGGAAGTTTTCTGTTAGAAATGTCCAAAGTGGGTATTTCTCCTCTTGCAAGGCTCTGGCACGTCCTTTTTGAACAGAAGCCTGAAACCTTTTAAAGAGAAATATCAAAGGAAACACTATTTTTCTTTCACTGACATTTTTCACAAAACTAAAATCCATTCCTTGACAGGCTACAGAGCGATCCAGATCCTCCATCCAAATGCAAATGGGCGTTTAGGAGCACTTACCAACATATCAAAGAGCTCTAGGCCAGGCCTTTCTTTTTACTTCCACTGCAGCTGCTGCCATTCCTGTCGGGAAATGTGAAAATAAAGCAGCCAAAACGACTCCCAGTGTGTTTTTTTGATGTGAATGCTGTGGAAGAGCTGTTCTACATTCCCTTTTCTGAGTTTATTTGCTGGCTGAAATGGCTGGGCCCATAAAAGGCTCTGGCTGTGATGTGGGTGTGGGGTTTTTTGGGTTTTTTTTTTCTTTTGGGAATCTTTGGAAAATTCTCTTTGAGGGTGTTAAGGAAGATGGGGTGGGAAGCTTTGTCAGGTTTGCACTGGACCTCTGGCAATCCCATATCCCGGGAAAAACCAAGACCAGAGCAGGATTGGAAAGGAACATGAATTCAAATATGAATTTTTGATCATATTTCCTGAAAATTCATGGAAATATTGTGCTCTTGGGCAGTTTTTTTCCCTCTTAACACCCACTATTTATCAGAGGGATGCTGTGACTTGGAAATAACTGAGGCAGAGGCTTACAGCACAATGTGGGATTTATTCTGAGTGACTCCAAATGCACCTGAGGCTGTGAGAGGGGAGGTTTGTGGAGCTGGAACAGCAAATCCTCTCTCACTCCTGCAGAGGAACATCAGCAATAAAAGATCTCTCTTTCCTCCCCAAATTGTCTCCTGCAGCTCCTCAGCAGCCACTTTGCCCCATTTTAAACTCCGAGGTGACACTGAATGACCTTTGCTGTGTCTCAGAGGGATCAGAAATTGTCCCAAAAATCACCAAGATTGTCACCCCAAAGTACCCAGTCCTTGTCCCAAAATCACCGAGATTGTCACCCCAGAGTACCCAGTTCTTGTTCGTTTTACCTTTTCACACAAATGAGATTAGAAAGACCAGGAAATGGCTCTTTTTTAGGGGTGACAAAGCCAGCCAGGAATTTGTGTCAAGTCTTATTTGCTCTAATTTGCCTGACCTTGTGCTTGATGTTTTTCCCAAGTTAGAAAAGGGAGCTGGGTTTAGTGAGCACTTTTTCCAGACTCTGGAATCTCCTTTGTTGCGTGTCTGTATGTATATGTATGTGTATGCATGCACATGTACGACTATATATGTATATATTTTTTAATTGATTTTTCATTCTTCATTTTTTATTTTCTATTATCTATTTCTTATTTATACTTATTTAATTTTTAATTTTATTTTTATCTTTACTTTTATTTTTCATTTTTCATGTCATTTTTCATTTTTTATTTTTTCCCTTTTTTTTGCTTTTTTCTATTTTAATTTTTAAAATCCTTATTTTTTTATTTTTATTTTCTTTTTCTTTCTAATTTTTTTCTTTCTTATTTTTTTATTCTTTTTTATTTTCTATTTTCTATTTTCTATTTCTTATTTATATTTTTTCTATTTTAATTTTTATTTCTATTTTAATTTTTATTTCTATTTTTTTAATTTTAATTTTTATTTTTACTATTTTTAAAGTTTTTTTAATTTTCAAAAATTTTTTACCTTCCTTTTTTACTTCTTATTTTTAACTTTTTCTTTTTTATTACTGAGTGTGGTGCAGGACATCAAACCCACATCATTTTTTTTCCCCCTCCTAATGACATCTCCCTGGGGTCCTGATTTTTCGAGCTATTCCAAGAATGCTGCTGAGTCTGTGCCGTGGATGGATGGAAAACTTCCCCGCCAATGGCCTTTGCAGCTCCTCGGTGGTGGCTGTGACATTTTGGTACCCTYAGACCATCTCAGGAAAGTTCCCTGTGTGCATCCACGTGGAATAATTCCTGCAGGAGAGGAGGAGGAGATGCTGGGTCCTTAAATCCACGCCACTTCTCAAAGCCTTGCAGAGAGAGATGAGAATCATTCCTGGGACAAATTTCCAAATTGTTTAAGAAGCTAAGCCCTAAATCCCRTTAGGATTAAAGGCTCTGAGGCATTTGGGGAAATGTTACCCCTTGGGAGCCAAAAAGAGCCATGATTTTAGGCTGCATCCTCCAACATTAGGTTGGTGAAAAAGTCCGAGGCGCCTATTTTTACTCACTCAAAATTGTTTCCTTTTGGAACAATTTGCGAAACCAACCTGAAAGGATTTGAAGGATTCTCTTTGTCACCATTGCAGCCAAACCCTGTCTGATCTGTCTCTGTCTGGAGCTGCATCTCCCCAGCAATGATCCCTGACTGGGAATCAGCTTCCCACGAGGAGTTCTGATGCCAGAAAACAAAACGCTTTTGGCTTTTCTCCGCTCATTTTTTCAACAGGAGGGAAAAATGCTGATCAAACTTTGCCACGGGAAATTATTCCCTTAGCAAGCTGAGGCATTGGATGGATCCAACTTGGGGTTAACTTTTTAAGGGGTTAACTTTTTCAGGGGTTAACTTTTTCCAGTTTTCTAAGGTTTTGGGGATCAGGATATATTCAGGTCACTGACTGTATTCATGAGTATCCTGGTCTGGTGGGAGGTGTCCCTGCCCATGGCTGGGTGATCTTTAAGGTCCCTTCCAACCCAAACCATTCTGGGATTCTGTTTTTTTTGGGATTCTGGGATTCTATGGAGATGTTTTGGTGTTAAAATCATGTTATCACAGCTCCTGGACAGCAGGAGCAGCTCACATCCCTCAGAGAGCCCCCCAGGACATCCCAACCCCAGATATCACATCATGCAAAGCCCAGGAGATGTGCCTGCCCCAAAAACCTCTCCAGGATACCCTGGGACATGACCAGAAGCCTGAGAAGCCTCTTTTCCCAGCCCCACCGAGCTCTGATGGGAACAAGGATCTGCTTTTATCTCGGAGGGTATTAACGCCCCCATAAACTCAGAACGGCCGCAGTTCCCATAAAAGCTGAGAGGGGGGACTCCCTGGAAACGGACACTTCCCAGCCAYGGAAAGAGAGCTGAGGGTTTTCTGTAACAGCTACAACTGTAATTTAAAGAGAGAAAGAGTGGTATTCCAACTATTTTGTCTTTAAAAGGAAATGGTGAATAACTTATGGATAAGACATTAACCCAGGCCTGGACCACTGCGGCTGTTAAAGAGCCCTCGGTGCTGTTTGCAGGAGGGAAGGTGGAKGGTGTTAGTCTTGGATTCCTGCCCAAATTCCAGCTTGAGGAAATGCATCCCAACCACCTCAAGTTCCACCTGCGTTTCTGCTGGGTCTGTGTTCCTAACCATGGATCAATAGGTCTGGATTTCTGAGAAAATCGCTGAAGCTCCATTCTGGTTCAGCTGGGAATCAGACATTCCTCCTGCTTTTGGGGTAGGATTTGTGATTTCCATCTCAAGACTTTATCTTTAGGGTTGTTCAGAGGTGGAGCAGGTGTTGTGGTGGAAACCTGGGATGATTAAATGTCAAATTGTCAAAAATAGAGGAGAAAAGGGACTGGGGGGCTCCAGCATCCCCACTCCAGTCACATCCCAGAAYGGTTCCTAACGTAGAAAATTCTCTTGGACACTCACAGCTGCTCCAGGCTGGCCTCACTGCCAAAARCAGTTTTTAATTACCCTTCCAGAGGTTGTTATCACTAACAGCTCATCATTTTAATGGGATAAATACCCATTCTCTCCTGCAGCAGGATCCAGCGTGGCGCAGGCACTGCTGCATTCCTGCCCAAAGGTGGCCACGCTGCATCTCTGGAGTAAAGTGATCCCTGTGAAACAAGCTAGAAACAATCCTTCTGGATGGAAAACACGGGTATTCGAAGACAATTATTGTATCTTTCTTCGGTTTTAAAGGTAACACACTACCAGCGTGTGAAAAGGTGTCATTTTTCATCCCTGGGAGTTGTTTATGATCCTAATCCTGCTCCACCCTGCATGTAACAGATTGAGAGGCTTTCCAGTGAAACTATTATTGCTTTAAAAAGCAGATCAAATCCCATTTTCCCACCCTTTTTTTTTTTCACTTCATCTTCTCTGCACCCCAKCACGGGCACATTTTACTGGCAGGAATCACTTTACTTTCCCAGCCATTCCCACAAATACAGTTCAAGTTCCAGAGCACGCAGGGAACTGTAAATTTGAGAGACACTTCGTATTTGGTTATAAATACTTTTCACGCTTTGGCAGAGCGTGTTTCACCTTGTCTTTCTGAGTAACGATGTGCCATCCTCTGCTTTCCAATTTTGCGTTTCAAAAAAACTCCCGGGGGATGTTCCTGAATGCTCAGGGGGTGGTGATGCTGCTGTCCTGGTTTTGCASGTGGCAATCCCGATGTGAAATGAGGTTAGGATGGGTCTGGTTGTGCTCCTGGCACAGGGAACAGTGTGCCAGTTTAACATTCCAGTTTAACAGGAATAGCTTTTTTTTGATGCAAATTTGGGGCAAATTGGCGGCGAGGGTGCTGAGGGCCTGGCACAAGATGCCCCAAAAAGCTGTGGCTGCTCCATCCCTGGAATTGTTCAAGGCCAGGTTGGATGGGGTTTGGAGCAACCTGGGATAGTGGAAAATGTCCCACTGGATGATCTTTAAGGTGCCTCCAACCCAAACCATTCTGGGAATCTATGAAAAATCAGAGGAGGAAATTTATTGAAAGAAAAGCCAGTGGGACTGGAAGCAAGGGGGTTTCCTTGGCTTTGTCAAGACCTGTGCTGCTCTTGAGAAAGCTCTAATTTAGTTTTAAGGTTTTTATGGCAAAGGATTTCGTGGCTGAGCTGAAGGAATGGCTCCTCAGAGCCTCCAGTCTTGGGTTGTGCTCAAGGAAGGGAATTTATCTCCTGTTGTTCCACCATGGTGGAATCCATGAATCCCTGTCCCTGATCAGCTTCTCTTCCACCTCAGWTTCAACAGGAAGGTGTTTCCCACCCTCCTGAGCCCTGCAGGAGGATATYCCCAGCTCAGGAACCGTTCACAGCTGGACATCACCAGGCAGTGGACGCTGCCTGCCCAGGATTTTCCATTCCCACTCTCCCTGAATTCCTGCTGGATTGGTTCTGTTCAGCTGGAAAAAACAAAATAGGATTTCAGGGTTGCAAAGGGCACAAAGGATGCTCTGCAGGGTTWAAGGGTGGGATGAGATCCCACACAATGTCAGTGCTCTGCTCTGAGCTCCTGGTGTCCTGCTGCTTGTTCCACACAYATCCTGAGGTGCAGGAACTTTCCAAAGAGCACAGATGGGGCACCCACGGGCGCTGTCCCTGCCCATCAGAGGGAAGTTGTGGCCCAGACTAGGGTGGAAGCAGATTTGTTTTTACACTGGAGCTCACAAACGAACCTGAGCTCCTGAGGATGGAGGATTTGGCCCATWGGTGCATGCAAGAGACAAAACATCTTTGGGCAAAGCACATTTTTTGGGGAGCCTGCGAGCCTTGAGCATCCCATGTGATGAGAGCTGGCACTAGGGATACCCACGAGAGGAGGGGTTTTTATCTTCACCCAGGAGCTGGAAGGGGCACGTTTAGGAGCAAGGCTGGGCTGTGAGTGTGTCTGGCACGAGCTGACGTAGCTCTGAGACCAGAAGAGGTTTCCATTTTCCACCTTCCAGGCAATCGCTGAGGAAGGAGATTGTCTCATTTTCTCATGTACATATATCTCCTCTCCCAGTTGCCAGGGCAACACTGTATATGTTTGCAGGCTGGAAGGATCTGGGGATGGAAAATGAAGCCAGGGAGTGGACTGAGGGGAGAAGTCCAGCAGGAATTTTCCCCGTGTGCCTTCTGTGGCCGATTGGCCAGCGCTAATCCAAACTGGCCTCSCGGGATTAGTCATCGAACCTGAGCTTTTCATTTTTATTATTTTAAATYGCTCTTGGGAGGCTGTTTCTCGTGTTGAAATGAACCTGGTGGTGGAGATGGAGCTGGTGGGGAGGGGGGCTGCAGGATGGGAGCCAGCAGGGAGGGGAATTCCATAGAAACACAAACAAGGTACAACATCTTGCTGGGGCCGGTGGAAAGCCAAGCCCACGGGGAGCTCACTGCTGCTTCCAGCCTGGTGGGAGGCTCCTGGATACCTGGATTTTCCCTGTGGCCACTTAGAGCATGGCAGGGGTGTTTATGCAGCTCCAGAGCTTGGTTTTTTAGGAATCCTCAGGCTCAGGGAGGAGCTGCTGCAAGGATGCGCCCAGAAAAACACTGACTGTAGCTCCAAGGATGCTCCTGGAGGCAGCTCTGAGGGTTCTGTGGCACAACTGAAGGCTTTTAGGGGTTCCTTTTTCCCCCAGGTCTGGGGGTCACCATTTCCCAGAATCATTTCCCAACAGATCTCGCTGTCCCCATGCCACTGGAGTTTGCAATTAGGGGCAGAGGGGTGGGCACTGCCCCAGATTTGGAGCATCCCTGGGCAGGGAAAGAAGGTGAACTCTGCAGGGCATGAGGGCAGTTTTGTGGATGCCCTGAAGAGCTGAAGAAGGACACTACTGAGAATAATTAAAGAATAATTTCTCTATGTTCAGGCACACTGCACCACTCAGAAAGTCAGTGGAAGCTTCCTGTCTGCTCCAGAGAGGTTTTTGGGGATTGCACTTTTTAAATTCTCACTGATTTTTAGGTTTATTTGTATTACTGGGAGGGTGGGCAGGCCCTGGCACAGGGTGCCCTGAGAAGCTGTGGCTGACCCATCCCTGGAGGTGTCCAAGGCCAGGTCAGACGGGGCTTGAAGCACCCTGGGACAGTGGGAGGTGTCTCTGCCATGGCGGGGTGGCACTGGATGGGCTTTGAGGTCCCTTCCAACCCAAACTATTTTGGGATTCTCCCTTGCAGCCAGAGCTGTGACCACCAGGACACCTCCCAGCCACCCTTCCCATCATTTCTCCCAACCCTTCTGCCACTTTGACCCTCCATGGACTGTGTRCATGATGAAAAAGCCCCTGCAGCTCTTCAAAGCATTTTGGGGGCTTTCTCCAGCAGAAGTGACCTTTTCTTTACCTCTTCCCCCCCACACCCCTGCCTGTAAAAGGAGATTTGTGCTGCAACTTCAAAAACGCTTGGCAGAAGGTTGGTATTTCTGCTGGGCAGCTTCCCCCGGCTTTTTTCATCTCGAGCAAATAAATAAGGCAAGAACTTCACAAGGAAAACGGAAAAGCAGCGGAGGTGGCAGTGCCATTCCTGTTGGAAAGCTGGCACTCCTCAGCTCTGCTGAGCGAGGTTCAGAGAGGACATCTGGGGTGGGTATTTCTAAATTCTTCATTTCATTTCACTGCCTCAAGGTTGGTTTTTTTCATCCTTTTTTGTCACTCTGCTTGAGAACAGATTTATAAATAGACAAACTGCCCAATGTGCCAGGATTTGGAGTTAAAAATTCCTCCTTGCATGTAATACAGTTTTATTAACTAAAACTTGTAATAGAGTTTTTATTTAATTTAATAATTTAATGAGCGTGGAGAAGGAGTTGCTGGTGCTGAAGTCCCCC
>NW_026623752.1:164122-171520 GCF_030028575.1 Malurus melanocephalus | reverse complement strand
CCCCATCCCTCCATCCTCAGGGAGAGCAGGCGTAGCTGGGTGCGGATGCCTCGGAGCAGCACGTGGAGGGTGGTTACACCAGAGTGTTTTCAGCTGTTGGGAAAAAAGGCTGTAAAATGTGATTCCCACCGTTCCAGCCCTCTGGGTTTTGACTACATCAAATTGGGTATTTTGCCTCTGGCGCAAACGAAAACCTGATGCGCCAGAGGATGGCAAAGCCCTCCCTTAATCCCTTTAATTGCTTAATACCACAGCCAGCAAGGAAACGTGTTCTGATCCCGTTAATGTTTGCTGGGAAAGAAAAGCTTTGGTAATTGTATCCGTAGCTCATAGACCCCTGTTCTTCCCGGAGCCTGAAACCACACCCTTCCCTCCCCATCACATTCAGCAGGCTCAGGGGACAGGAACAAAATGCTTGTTTTAGTCTTAAAACCCCCCAAAAATAAAAGAAGAGGTGTAGCCCGAGGCAAGCCAAGGTCCAACTTGGCAGGAGGTGGCAGCAGGGTGACACTGGGCAAGGCAAAGGGGCTGCCCCCAGTTCAGGGGGTGCTCCAGGGAGCTCTGGCTCCCTGCCAAGCCTTTTAGCCCCTCCAGTTTCCGAAGCACCATACTTCATCCAAAGGGGAAGAGGGGAAAAGCTGGGAGCGAGGGAGGGAGGGTGTTTCTGCTATTGAGCAGCAGCGCGGGGCGATTTCTCTCGGCAGCTGACAGTGTAAATGCATTTCCTGGCAGGCAGCTCGGCCTGTATTAAAATTCTTGATGAAGATTATTAAAGTGTGTTTATGAAAAGCCTGCGAGTGCTCCTCGGGCCGGGAGCTGCCGTTSCAGGATGACACGTTTGGGTGCGGGCTGAGCGCTCGGGGGTGTTGGAGCTGGACTGGCCCAACCCGCTCCAGCGGCTCCAGGTGACATCTGCAGGAAACTGGACAGTCCCAGAGTGGTCAGACAGGGAGCCARGRTGKGGTGACTGTCASTGCAGCCCCAAACATCCCCCAAAASCTTGCTGTAAATGTATTTGAGTGTGTTACACGGCTTCAGGGTGTGCTTGGGTCAGGGGCTGCAGGGAGGTCCACAGGGATGCTGGGGTGACTCCATTTGTCTCTCCTGACAGGGACCTCAGGGACAGCTGCAGTGACCACCCCTCCACTGGTGCCACAAACCTTTAGGGAGCCATTCTGTGCTGGAGACAGAGCCATCAAATGCCAGACACTGACAAATGTCCCCRTGGCAATGCCACCTCCTCCCCAGAGCTCCTATCACCCTGTCATCCTCAGCCCCAACTCCCTTTTCTCTATGCTCTCCCCTTTCCAGCCCGAGGTGGGATTTTTTTAACGTGGGAGATCAGGTTGTATATCTAAATATATGTCCTTTAAAAAAAAAAAAAAGTTTCCAAGAACAATGGTGGAAGGAGCCCAAAAATGTGCTAAGAAGGATGAATGCATTAGGACTGGAGTCCAAGCAAAATATCAGAAGGGTGAATCAGAAAGAAGGAAAGGAAGGGGAAAGAAATAGAAACGTATGGAGTTCTTAAAAAGCCATTTTTTCCTTTTAATGTTAGTGGCAGCTTTTCAATTTGAGCTTTGAGTGCTGGAGAAATGTGTCCYCTGCTCCTGCCTGGGGCTGTGTCACGGGGGGATGCAGAGGCACTGCTGCAGTGACACGTTCAGTCTGCTTGCAGCCCAGCCCCACTCAGAAATACAGAATAATTTGGTTGGAATGGACCTTTAGGGGTCACATCCTTACAGAAACATCCCTTCATTTTTTGAGGTCTTTTTGTGGGGTTTCCCTGCTGGTTCCTGCCACCTCAGGAGCCTCTGGATCATCTCTGTTGAGCTTCCTGTGTGTTGCAGAGCACCCAGCACATTCTTATGACCCTGGGGGGGTTGGACACAGCGGGTCATGGGCAAGCCTGGAATTCTTTCCTCTTCCTTCAGGGCTGGTTTAAAGCTCTTCCCCTCGGAGAAAGGTGAATCCCATCTGGTGCCAGCGATCCCTGTGCTGCAGAGGCCACCCCACTAATGCCAGGACACAGGGAATGGCTTCCCACTGCCAGAGAGCAGGGATGGATGGGATATTGGGCAGGAATCGTTCCTGTGAGGGTGGGGAGACCCTGGCACAGGGTGCCCAGAGAAGCTGTGGCTGCCCCTGGATCCCTGGCAGTGTCCAAGGCCAGGCTGGATGGGGTTGGAGCAGCCTGGGATAGGGGAAGGCATCCCTGCCYATGGCAGGGGGATGGATTTGGGGTGATCTTTATTGTCCTTTCCAGCCCAAACCGTTCTGGGACTCTGTGTGTTGATTGCCCAGGTCAGCAGCACAGCAGGATGAGATCTGTGGGGGATGCTGGRGGTGTGGGGGACACTGAGGGTGTGGGAGGGCATTTCCTGGAGCAGGGACAGCCCTGTGCCCTCTGGAAGTGGCATCACACCGGGTTTGGGCTGGTTTTTTAACTGCTTTTTAGTGTCTGGTGGTTGCTGCAAACTCGAGCATCAGCCTGGGTGTCCTGGCACATCTCTGTCCCCTTTGGTGCTCTGGGCAGGCAAACCCCGAGTTGTCTTGTCCCTTATCTCTCCCTTTTTATTGTTTGATCTGTCCCTGCACTTCTCCTGCAGCTCAGACCTCGCCCCACATTATCAGAGGCTCCAGCCCCCAAAGTGCTGATTGCTGAGGGCAGATGAAGAGGCCAGAGAACGAATATCATAATAAAATCTTGATTTTGGGTGCRTGAAACAGGAAGAATGAGGAGCAGTGAGGATGGAATGATGGCTGCAGGCAGAGGTGGGAGGAGAACTGGGACACTGAGGCCAAATTCATACGCTGGTGGCAGTGACATCCATCAGGGTTAAAGACAATCTGTGTCTCATTAATCATCTGACATAAACAGAGGGAGACTGGCTGCAACAGAGCGCTGTCACTGGATGAATGGCCTGGAGTTGGAAAATAAACATTTCCAGCTCTGTCTCRGAGTTTATTTTTGCTAAATGCCTGCTCAGCACCCGGGTGTTGTGCTCCCAGCAGGGCACAACTGCCCCAAACCCATCCCCAGGAGCAGTGCTGGAGCAGGGACTCCTCAAATATATTAATACATAAATATATACATATATAAATAAATATACAAATATAAAAATATATGAATATATATGAATGTTTAAATATATAAATATATAAATAATGTATAAATGGATATATATAACTATATAAATATAAATAAATATATATAAATATAATATATATATAAAATATATAAATATATGAATGTATAAATATATAAAGATATAAAAATATAAAGATACAAATATATGAATGTATACATATATAAATATATACCTTTATGTGTATCTTCTCAATGCTGGATGAGGAATGCACCAAACAGAGAACAGGAAAAATCCTGGAGCACTAAAGCAGCACCACAGCAAAATTGCCTGGGTGCTTTTGGAAAATATACAGTTTAAAAATTTTTTATATAACTGTAGTCAAAGATCTTGTTCATCTTTGCCCTGGGGGAAGGTGCTGAAGTTTCTTTGCAGGGCATTGTTCCACCATGGGAGGCCTGAGGAGCTTCACAGCTCAACAGAGCGGGAGGGGACAAGCAATTTTTATTTTTTTTTTACCATGCTCAGGAGGTATTAACAAAACCACAAATGGGTGGCTCAGCTCTGATATCCAACCCTTCCACACCCACGAGGATCCCAGCTGGTGCATTTGGAGTATAAAACCTTCACAGGGAGAGGGATTTGTCAAGCCCTGACCTGGTGAGGGGATTTTGCTGCATCAGTGGACCTGGCACCTGATTATTTTTAGCAGATCTCGGTGCACCTTGATCCACCTTGGCCCTGCTGCCTGTAGGGGTTCTAAGAAGCTGGAAGTAGAACTTACCTCCTCTCCTGCGACATCATGAATAATAAATTCCATTAGAAATGTCATTTTGGGCTTTAGGTTTCTGGTGGTGAGAAGAAAACAAGTTCCCCCCAGCTCAGCTATGCTGGGTAGGAAAATAAATGACATAAACGCTGGCTTTTCCTGACATGCCATCCCCCTTGGTCCCCATCCAGCTCATCAGCCATTCCTGAGGATGGGCTGCTTACAGGAGAAGACAGGTTGAGAAAAGAAAGAATTTCCACTGGACTAAATTATTTTAGCTGGAAAAATAAACCCTTGGCGGGGCTTGGAGCCGGTGCCTGCCTGGTGCCTCCCATCCAGGCTGCTCCGTGCTGAGCCAGGGAAATGCAGATGTGTGAGACCCCYTCAGTCCCCTGGCACTGTCACAGTGTCACTCATTCCATGTGTGACCAGCAGCCCTTGGCCTTGGGAGCGCCCTGGCATGGAGCCATCACTCTGAGCCCTGTCTGACCCCATTTTGGGGCTCTTTTGTGTCTGGGACTCCAAACTGATGGGTTTTGTCCCCGACATCGCCCTGCCCCACTCCCCCAGCCCCTCAGCCAGGGGGCTCTCGGGGAGGACAAGGGGATATTCTTTGGAGAACAGWGGGAGATCTCATGGCAGGGCAGCTGGCTCCCAGCCATCGCCCACGCTGCCCTCCACACCTGGGTCACGGCTGCCACTGGCATTTTTGGGACTGTCTGGGGCACCACGAGTGAGCTGAGCACAGAGAGACAATGAGGAGATGGGGTCAGTGCTCAGGGGGATGGGACATCCCACTGGACCCTTCTCCAGCAGCACTGCCAGCCCAGGAGCAGCCCAGACAGAGAGGGTGAAGGGTCTGAGCTATTCCCAGCTCGCTCTGCAGTGTCCCCCTGGCACCCCATGGCCATCTGGGAGCCCCCAGCCCCGTGTGCTGCCCGTTTTGGAATGAGGGAGGTGTTGCTGCAGAGCTGCCAGACAGTTTTCCACAGTGCACCTTCTGAACTCCCCATTCCATCACACCCAGCAGCTCCCTGGGCTGTGGCACAGCCGAACATTCTCATGTCCAGGTGCTGCCTCCCTGCYCACRGTGCARATGTTGGGGTGTGGGTGGGATCTCRATGGGTCCTTYCCCGTCCCTCTSCCCCTGATCCCACCCAGCATGGCAGTTCCACTCTCCTTTTCCAGGAGATCCTGCCCCACACTGCTCTGAGTGTCCCCTGCAAGCTCTGAAATGCCCTCTGGAGATCATGGCATGGACTGTGGGGGCACCAGGAGCCTGGGAAGGGTGCAGGTGGTGGCAGGAGAGAGTGAGGATGCCCAAGAGCTGCTGTAGAGAATGTGGAAATCACAGGGAAAAACCACTGAGCCCAGCCTAGGACAGAGCTCTCTCCATCCATGCTGACCTTGATGAYATCTTTACTGTAAAATAATTAAAGTGTGCAATTTGCATGGCTCAAACCCCAGCAGGAGCAAGGTCTGAGGAAGGGGGGGAATGTGASTGAAGCAGGGCTGGATGGGTTAATGTCCCCAAACACTGTTTTTGGGCTAGTGCTGGGCTGTGTGTGGGGCAGAAGGTGAGACCCCATCTCTGGGAGGACCTGGTTCAGAGTTAAGAGGGCCAAGAGCAGCTGATGTGCAAAASCTGTGGGATTTTTTCCCTTTTTCCCCGTTACAAAGCCTCACCTCGGCAGTTTTTCCCACCAGCCTTGCTCTGTGCTGCAGAAAGGCCAAGCAGGAGGGTGGCGATTTTCCATCCCTGCTTTCCTTGGATTTCTCCCCATTTTCTCCAGCCCCCTTGACCCTGGCTGAGCAGCAGGAATGGTGCAGGGCCAGCTCTCCCCTCGGGGCCATAAAGCTGTCGGCAGCGGCGCTCCGGGGATGCGATTTGGGAGGCAGAGCTGAGCCCGGCGTCGCTCCCATCCCTCCATCACCGCCACCACCACGCGCCAGCAGACAAAGCCGGCGGCCAGGAGTCTGCTGAGGGGGAAGAGGCTGGCTGTGAGCACCGAGGGAAGCCCTCCACAGTCCCATCAGGCTTCCCAAAGGTGTTCCCAGAGCCAGGAGCGAGCAGCTGGAGGGTCTGGATTTCTGTGGCCATCGGGAAGGGGAGCTGTAAGCACCATCAGCCCTGCAGCAGAGCAACAGAGACTTTTCTGTCCCYTCCCAACAGATCCTGGTGAAGCCTAA
The DNA here is from genome assembly GCF_030028575.1 of Malurus melanocephalus. Taxonomy (NCBI): domain Eukaryota; kingdom Metazoa; phylum Chordata; class Aves; order Passeriformes; family Maluridae; genus Malurus; species Malurus melanocephalus. Next base: position 165,472 of record NW_026623752.1, on the reverse strand, counting down.
AATCCAGCTCACCTAAACCAGAGGTTAGGCAAAAACCAGAGAATAAAAAGCAATTCTATCTATTATCTAGTCTATTTATTTTTAGTTCTATTTATTTATCTATCTATTGGGCCTTCAGGGCCATTGAGGGCAGTCCCAGCCCAGCCAGGGGCTGCACCCACAATGGACAATGGCTCACGGCTTTTTCACCCTTTCTCACTTTTGTCCATTTGCACAAAATCGGGGCCTGAATCCTCCAATTGCAGCTGCAGCCAATGCAGTCAAAAACTCCAACTTGGCTCCCCCAATTCTCTGTTGTTTCCATCTCTTGGGGCCTGGCCCAGGGAGGTGTCCTTGAGTTTGGGGCTGCAGAGGAATTGTTTTGTGTAAAAATGGGAGAGCAGGAGCTCAGCACTGTCTGTGGAGTCTGGAGTTACCCATTGGAGAATCCCAGGGGTACAGAGACATGGAAATGGAGAAAATGAAATCCTGAGGCATCACTGGCATTGTGCACGGGGAAACTGAGGCAGGAGGTTCCCAGAGATGATGCTCCACGATCCCTCAGTCCTGCCAGCAGAACATAGAGGAGGCCAAAGAAATAAGAAATTTCCATCCTGTCAGAAATTCAAACGTTTCTGACTGTGGGGACCATCTTTAAATAGAGAAGTTTGGAATTTCACCTACAGGGAAATATTGACAAGAGGAAATGTTTCCTTTAGCTTTTACAAGTAGAACTGAACACAAGAGAGGAGCAAGGCCCAGCACGAGGCACTGACCCTCCCGGAACACAACGCTGTCAGAGCCCTGAAGGGTGGCTCTCTGAAGAGCTTTTCATCAAACCAAAATGTGCCTGCAAAACGCTGTCTGCTGAAACTCTATTCAGCTGGAAAAACACCGTCTAGCTTTTCCCCTCCAAGTTATCTCTCCAGACCTCATACAAAGTCTCATTTTTTCACTCCTTTCCGAAATGGGCTGTACTTCTCCATCTCAAGGCACCCACAAATTGTGGGTTTTCTCTCTTTTTAATTTCATTCCAGTTGCGCCTGTTCCTGCTGTGGTTTGATTCACTTGTGGATGTCTCAGAGCTTCTCACTGAGTTTCAGAGCTAGAAAGGGGTTTTCTTATCTGGCACTGGAGATGCTGCTGAAATTCAGCATGGGAAATAAAGTAGATATCTCTGAAAATTGAAAGAGAGGGGAAACTGGGGTGGGGATAGGGAGAGTGACAGGGACAGAGATGGGGATGGGGATAGGGATAGGGGATGGGGATGGGGATGGGGATAGGGATAGGGATAGGGATAGGGATAGGGATAGGGATAGGGATAGGGATAGGGATAGGGATAGGGATAGGGATAGGGATAGGGATAGGGAT
>NW_026623752.1:159992-163812 GCF_030028575.1 Malurus melanocephalus | reverse complement strand
ATGATCCTCGTGGGTCCCTTCCAGCTCAGGATATTCTGTGCTTCCATCCTCTGTTTGCTGTGTTATTTCTGTTCATCCTGGTACCCGGGGAATGCTGGGGTCAGGAGGAGCTTTGGCCCTTTCCAGAGGGTTTGGCGAGGGACAGGGAGGTATTTCTGTCTCAGCTGCTCTCACTGGAAGCYCCAGGCTGACTTTCTCATGGGAAGAGCAGCCTTGGTGGGCCCAAGTGCCCCCCTGGCTGTGTGTATTTGTGCCATCTGTGCCCCCATGGCACAACCAGCCCTGCTGCCCACCTCCATGGGCTCAGGGATGGGTGAGAGCCCCCCAAGGTGGGTTTTGAGGAGGGAAAGGGGGSTCTGGCCATGCACTGGAGGGTGTGGGATTTTACATTTCCCCTTTGGGGCCGAGGATGCTTGTTGGACTGAGGATCCCAGCGAAGCCCAGAGCCCCCAGTCCAGCTGACAGCTCTGCTGGAAATAGATCCGGTCCCATCCCGCCCTCGTGTTGTTGTTGGCAGGGAGGCTCGGGGGCCTCCAGGTTGCGTTTGTCAAGAGAGCACAAGCAAAGGAAAATTGTTCTCATCTGAACAAACACAACCAGTTGCTGCCAGCTGTCCCAGTGCCCCAGCAGAGCACTCACGTGGCTGGCCCTTTTCCCCAGCCTGGGTGACTGCTGGGACTGGCAGGTCAGAAGAGTTTGGCTCTCTCTTTCTCTCGTGGGTGTTTTCCCTCCAGCTGATGGAACGGGGTCAGTGTGGACAGCCTGAGCACTGCTCACCTGTGACACAGGGGAGGGTTCTGTGGTGAAGCTGCATTTCCCAGAGGGTGGGAGGATGGCAGGAGGTGACAGTCTGGGCTGCTGGTGCTGCAGTGAGAACGCCACAGCCAGCAGCAGCTTTGCCTCGCAGACACAATGTCACGTTTGTTGTGACATTTCCGTGTTGGTGTCACACGGGAGCGGTCAGTGCCTGTCCCTGTGCAGGCTCACGGGTGACTGCAGGGGACAGAGCCAGCCCCACCCACAGGGCTCACCCCAGGGGTGCTGATTGTCCCCTTGGTGCCCAGTTTTAGAGAGACCCTGATGGTTGCAATGACCAAAAGCCACTGCATTTCAATTCAGGCTGATTTCTGTCTCCTTTGTCCAATCAGGTCAGGRAACCCAAGCTAAATGGGTTAAATTGGGTTGGATAAATTCTACATAAATAAAAAACAGGTTTTYCCCCCTCTGGTTTAATCCTTATTAAACCTCCAAACATGGTCACTTTTAGCCCTTCTCTACATTTTTCCCCCCAAAATCAGCTCCTTTCCTGCCTTTGAGACCTGCCCTGTGCAATCCCAGTGGGGGCTGCAGCACAGCCCTTCACGAACAGTGTGAAACCACCATCTGAAGTGTCTCACACAGACAAACCATCAGATTCCTCCCTGTTTGAGGGGAGGACAAGGATTCCCAGGGCTGCAGAGCTGAGAGCAGGGCCCTGCTGGCAGATGTGCTGTCCCCGTGTCCCCCAGCCAACCCAAACAGGGCCCAGTGACCCACTAACATATTTCATATTGCATTATAATGTCATCTTCTCTCCATAAGTGCTGCCTGCTGGGTGTCTGCTGCACAGGAATTTCTGTGTCCTGAGAAGGTTCTGGGTCCCAGGGGATCTGCCTGGCTGGTTGGGGGAAAAAAAGAATTCTTCTCTCTGTCTTGGCCAGATCAGAGCAGAGTTGTGCTTCATCCCATCATCAATGTGAGATGGGGTTGTCTCCATCCCTGCACTCAGCCCYGCTCAGGTTTGTTGCAGGGTGGGTGTTTTTATGGGAAAATTTCCCTAAAAAGCCCTGGCTGGCTGCAGCTYAAACCCCTCTCTCGCAGGGCTTCGATCTGTTCCTAATTGCCAGGAAACCAAGCCCACCTGCTTCCTGCCACCCACAGGCAGCCCACCAGGCCCACGTCTCTGCTTCCCAGGTTTAAACTCACCTCCTATTGCTGCCCTCCCCCGAAAGGCATTTCCAAAGGATCTGAACAAAAATATTCTCAAAAACCTCCCTGGAGTGGGAACCAGGATCCCTCAGGGCATGAAGGATGTCTGTGGTTTTAGAGCATCTCCTCCTCTCYGGGTACCYCTTGCCACCCAGAGATGGAGGGGGYAAGAAAGGCCACAAAACTACACAAAATGTGATTTTTCCTCCTTTTAACCCCACCATGAGTCTCTCCTCAGTGCTAGGAAATGCATCTGCGTTCCTCTTTTACTGCTCATTGCTATTTGGTGATTAAAAAAYGGGGCAGCTGGGGCCACTCACTCTCGACCTGGAGGAGAGCAGGAGGCTTATAAAAACTCTGAGTGCTGCAGGAATTACGAGATAATTAAAAAAAATCAGGCCAGAGCTGGGACCATGTCAGTAAAAGCTGAGAGAGGAACTGATGTCATGCAGGACGTGGGGACTGATGCCCTCTGCTCCTGAGCCCCTGGTGGTGCTGAAGCCTCGTGCTGCCCACTGGCAGGGATTTGGGAATTCAGGAGACAGAGCAGACCCTGGGGCTGGCAGGACTCTTATTTCCTCGGTGCATTCACAGCTGATGTGAATCCCTCCCTCACARATGGAAATCCTGTGTGAGCCTCACCAGTGGATATTTTACCAAAGCAAGATGAAGAGTCACCAAAAAAGCAAAAATTAATATTTAAAGTTCAGGCTTGGGGTAACCCCCAGGTGTGGCTTCACTGAGCTGAGCCGTACCTGCTTCCACAGCTCTGCTGAAGCTCCTGGATAGCCCCCCATGGCTGCCAAAAATGGGTGCAGCAGGTCCTGGGTGATGCCTCAGGATTTCAGTTTCTCTATTTCCACGTCTCTGTACCCCTGTGATTCTTCAGTGTTTAATTCCAGACTGCACAGACAGTGCTGAGCTCCTGCTCTCCCATTTTTACACAAAACAATTCCTCTGCAGCCCCAAACTCAAGGACACCTCTCTGGGCCAGGCCCCAAGAGATGGAAACAACAGAGAATTTGGGGAGCCAAGTTGGAGTTTTTGCCTGCATTGGCTGCAGCTGCAATTGGAGGATTCAGCCCCGATTTTGTGCAAATGGGCAAAAGTGAGAAAGGGTGAAAAAGCCGTGAGCCATTGTCCATTGTGGGTGCAGCCCCTGGCTGGGCTGTTCCAGTTCATAATCTGTGAACAGATTTTACAGGCTGTCTGTGGGGTTTGTGGCTTCCTTCCCCTCTCTGTCTCCAAAGCCTGTGGTTCTTAATAAATCACCCTCGAGCCTGAATTGAGCCTTGCTGTTTCGAGTGTAACTAGATTACTTTTTTGCTGATAACCCAGACTTTGAATTCTTCTGAAGATCAGGGGTTGGGGCCGTGATGTCATGGAGGAGAAGCTGTTCATTGGGATTGATCACACGCAGTGGGAACAGCATCAAACACTCAGGTTTCCCTTGGATCAGCACTCAAAGGCATAACCAACATGGAGTTGGTGGGAGGGAAGAGTCAGGRCTCCCACCAGAGCCATGGAAAATGGACTGGGATGACAGGAAAATGTTGTGTTTCACATCTATTTCTTGCACTGTATCAGTTCCAGCAACTCCCTAAGGCTTCCATCCTGACCTCACTCCAAATTTCTATTCTTCCACCCAAACAGACCCAAATCCACCCAGGGGTGGGATTGAAGTGCAGCAAAGCACTTCAAAGTTGAGAGAACCTRCTACACCCTCTTGTTGTTCCCCTTGTTCTTCTTCGCCACCACCCTGACACCACATAAATTCCTTTTCCTTGAYAGCTCCAGGCAAATGTGTCACATTTCCAGATCCATCATAATCCAATCCCTGCTCTCTCAGCCA
>NW_026623752.1:156427-159570 GCF_030028575.1 Malurus melanocephalus | reverse complement strand
ATCCCATCCCATCCCATGGATCCCATCCCATCCCACAGAGGTCCCCAAGCTGTGTTCCTGCAGGATTAACCCTACAAAGAGCAGGTGCAGCACATGGCCCAGGTCACCCTCGGCTCAGGAGAAGGACCAGCCCAACTCCAGGTGGAGCAGCCCCGTGAGAAGCTGTACTGGTACGAGGTGGGAGATGGAGGAATCCTCCCTGAGCCATGCCATGGGCTGACAGCCTGGAAAGAATGGATTAATCAGAATTAATTAAAGGTATTCCTGATGGGAGCAGCTGGGAGGAACTGTCAGGATCCCTGAGGCACATGAGTGGTTGTGGTTTCCAGAGCCATTCTCCTCTGCTAATACTGATACCAGTCCTTTCCACCCCGACCTGCCCCTGGGCTGGCTGGGATCCCCCAGCCTGACCCATCTCCCAGCTCAGCTAAAAACCCCATCCCYGCAGCCCCAGCATCCCCCCAGCCCTGGATGGGGCTGGCACATCTTTTATCTCACTTGGCCCAGCAGCCCAGAAATTCCTGCAGCGTCTGGGGAGGGTGAGGGGGATCTGCCCCGTGTCCCTCTGCTCGGGAGGGAGCTCCCTGTGTCACACACATCAGTCAGTTTGTTGTGCTGGAAAATCTGTGCTGGAGAGCAGCCAGGGGCCCTTTGTGGGATGGCAAGATGGAAGACGTGGTGAAGCTCTGTCTTCATGGGAATTTGTCTTGCTTTCTTTTTTCTTTTTTTAATTTTTAATTTTTTTGAGAAATTTTAAACCATGAAGGTGTCATTTTTGTTTTTCTACAGCTCGGGGAGGTCAGGGGCTGTGAGCTGATGCCATCTGTCCCATCAGTACTGCCTTCCTGATGAAGTCACCAGCACAGTCAGCACCAACACCTTCCCCTCGGGGACTTTTGCAGGGCATCAGTTTGGCTGGCAAAGATTGGCAAAGCTGTGGGCTGAGTGCCCCTCCAGTGAATCCCGTTGGCAAGGACACCTTGGTGAGATTTTGGGGGTCCTGGCTCCCCTCCCACCTCCTCTCACCGCAGCCATCTCCTCCCAGCAGATCTCCCAAGGTGGATCCCTCAGAGAGGGGCAGAGCTTCCTCACTGCTCTGCTGATGGATGGGTGTTGTGTTTTCCTTGGCCTCCTCTGCCTCGTGGCTGCTGGATGCGTCTCTGAGTGATGAATTCACTGCACAGCGACCCCTGAACGGTGGGGCAGGGGGAAAAAAATCTATTATAGGAGCCCTGAATCACAGGGAGCTCTGAACGGTGGGGCAGGGGGGAAGAATCTGTTATAGGGGCCCTGAATCACAGGGACCCCTGAACAGTGGGGCAGGGGGGAAGAATTTGTTATAGGGGCTTGGTACGAGGGAGAAGGAGAAACAGAGAGGAGAGGGGTGCTGGGTGCACATCAAAGCTGTGTCTCTGCTCTCCAGCCCCGTGTTTTGGCTGGGTTTCACCTGGCCCTGCTGACAGCAGGCACAAGCCCCAGTGGGTGACAKTCTCGTGCCTCTGCAGGGAGAGGGGAGCTCCTGAACCCCAGTCGTGCTGGGCACATCACTTTGCTCATTGCTGGCCCTGYCAGGAGGGGTTTGCATGGGGTGGAGATTCCTGAAATTCCATGGAAAGGCTCCAGCTCTGCAGGGGAATGGGACAGGGAACGTTGGTGTCACCGCTCGAATCACACACAGAGCCCACGGGGGACAATCCCTGGCTGCCTCCAACCCCACTGCCAGGCTGCTCCATATCCCATATCACACATCACATATCCCATATCCCATATCCCACATCCTATATCCCATATCCCATATCCCAATATATCCCATATCCCATATCCTATATCCAATATCCCATATCCCATATCACACATCCCATATCCCAATATATCCCATATCCCAATATATCCCATATCCAAATATATCCCATATCCCACATCCCATATCCCATATCACACATCCTATATCCCATATCCCATATCATACATCCCATATCCCACACCCCACTTCCCACACCCCACACCTCACACCCCACATCCCACACCCTGCATCCCATATCCCATGTCTCATATCCCATATCACATGTCCCATATCCCATATCCCATATTACACATTCCACACCCCACACCCCACACCCACATCCCACACCCACACCCCACACCCCATGTGGAGCCAGCAGCCGCAGCTTGCTGAGTTCCCAGATTCCAGCTCAAGGGAAGGAGGGAGAGCTGAGAGCTGAGCCCCACCCCTGGCACCTCCTGGTGCCCATGCACTCGTAGGTGTGGGATGCTTTGAGGACTGGCACAGATGAAGATTCTTTTTCCCCTAAACTCCCAGGACATGCTCTCTGCTTGGATCTGGGAGTGTTTTCTCAGGACTGAGTGCCCCAGCAGGAGCCTGAAGTTCACACAGTAGGACCATGGGCTGTACATGCCCTGTAGGGAGGTGTGGGCAGGGATCTCTGTGACAGCCAGAACCCAAACACCCCACAGGAACAGCAGGATRGCTTGGGGCTGGCCTAGCTCAGGAAATATGGAACATGGAAAGGTGGATGGAACAAATCCAGGACAGGGATGCAGCCCAAGCACTCAGGGGATGTTAGAAAGGTGCAGGTGGGTCTGTAGGGCCATTTGAAAAGGGATCTGGCTCCCTGTTTCTGTGCTGTGTCGCTCTGCAAACAAACCCCTTTCTTGTCTTTCTGAATCCAGGGTCTCCAGGTGAGACCACCACCCCAAAGGGTCCCACAGGGGAGTTGTGGGGAGCAGCCCCTTGCCTTTTCTCGGAGCTGTGTCCCCAGGGCAGGCTGTGTGACAGCCAGRCCTGTCAGGGAAAGCAAATCTTCCATCACCTCATCCCTTTGGGCTGCCAAACCACAGGGCTGCCAGTGGAGAGCTCAGCAGATCCCCCTGGACCTCCTGGAGATCATCAGGGTGGCGTAGCAGTAGGACAAAAAAGCTGGTAAAYGGGTTAAATTTCTTTTCCCCCACAATCTCCAAGCGTTCACGACATCGGGACCTTTTGCCAGCATTGTGCAATGCTGGCTCACGTTTTCCTTGAACTTTAGCTCTGCTCTAATCCATTCCACTGCAACCTCCAGGGAAAGGAATGTTGCTGATTCCTGCCTTAGGCTGTGATCAAAACCTTTCAGCTCCTTCCCAAA